>NC_070645.1:3923477-4223477 GCF_947347685.1 Pleuronectes platessa | reverse complement strand
TTTTACCCCCCAAGAGTCCCTGTTAGGGGGTAGTACTTTACAAAAGTACAGAGACCTTTGGTGTGGGACCTCCAGCGCTGTATTTGGTTACTACTTCATTTGTTCAATGTGGGTGTTTTGTGTGTTGAACAACAACACTATGGATTTTCTCCATGTTTGCTGTGGTTATAAAGATTTACATAGCATGTGTTACATTCAGTGATGATTTGCATAGCATCATCGTTGCTGTGCAGTCTTCTGGTGGACCGTGTCAAGGATTTTCTGAGCATCCTCACACAGCGCATCTGCTATTTATTAACAATCGCGAGAATAGAGCTCATCTCATTTTGCAAATACTCCCTTTCCTCCGAGGCCAGGTTAGAGATAGAGGTAAAACTAGGGATAACTAGGGAGCCGAGGGCTCCAAGGACACAACATACAGACACGTGAGGTGTAAGGAAACAATAAGATGCAAAAATACACACATGCAGCATAGATATAGTGATTTAGGATATCTATATATTTAGGATGGGTGATGCGAGGTGGGGAGGGAATAAGATATGTTTGGAGGGGGGCGTTGATATTGTTTCACCGCCTGGCCTCGTGCGATGCGCATCTAGCTGCAATAAACTCTTCTGTGTGAGACATACGCTGCTCCCTTATTATCCTTTCGCCTGCTTCCAGGTAACTTCCATCACAGTCTGTATTGGAACAGCTTGTTGTAACTGTCAGTTGTTCATACATCAGCAGGCTAATTTGTCTAATTTCCCCTGGTCTTTAGTCTGTGTGGCAAACCCCAATCCGCTGGAACCCAGATACTTCTGGTAAAAAGTGGCTTTATATTGCCTCACAGGAGTTTGTATTAGATGAACCAAAGAGAAGATATTTTAGGACCAAATACAAACGATCATTTTGAGAATAAACCAAATAGTTTAAAAGACCATGTTAAGTTTTATTATCTTTGTATTTTACATCAACACTATTTAAATAATTAGGTAGTTATTTAATTTATCCTCAAAACTGTTTAATTATAGGTTTGCAGCCATACTAGTGGCTCTGTTAGGTTTTGGTTCAAACTAGAAAGACACAGGTCATGGATGGATTCATTGACCCCATTGATTTGATAGATGTATAGGAATGGCACCCTATAAATAGCAACCAATGAGAAACCACAAATGCTTTAAAAAATAGAGCATGTTCATTATACTTGTGTTTCTTTTTCTTTCTTTTTTTTATCGTTTTCAGAGAGGTTTTGCTATATTTTCCTTCAAAACCCTGCACACTGTCTTCATTATTCATTGCATGTGTGAAAATATAACGCTCTGATTCTGCCTAAAAAAGTATATCTGCACTCGCTGCAACGAAGTTGTCTTCTGTAACACTGTTTACCCCCATGACTCCAAAAGTGTTTTGTGTATTGGAACACTTCACCCACCTCTCCACCGGCATAGGGGTGAGGAGATAATGAGTGAATTTTCATTTAAGCTATTTTAGGCCCATGAGTTGAGGTTTTTCATGGCCAACCTTTTGAATAAGGAATTTTGAGAATTAAACAACATTAGGGGATATAAACACTCTTGTAGGCCTTTAAGAAGGTTCAGTGCACAAGAGAAGAAGATTTGCAAGATCCGAGAGGTTTAGCAAGGACGCGGAAACAACCGTAACACGAGGAGAAGGATTCAAACTGGAGCTGATGAACTTTGTGCAGAAACATCACAGCTGAGTGCAGACAACCAGTTTTGAGCAGGAGCAGAGACAATTTGTGCTTGAGGCTATTTGTAAGGACAGAGATTTTTAATGCTTTCCGCATAACAAAATCTGAAAGTGGAATAAAGAAGTATTGCACTGAAATTTAAAAACCACGCTCTTGAATAAAGATAGAAATGGCTGAGAAAGCTCCTGAGTATACTTGACAACCTGGGCCTTTACAACCCTGAATGAAACCTTACAGATGGGGTTGCAAAGTAGATGACCACTACAATGAGCATCATTATCTTTCCTCGGCCGTGTTCGTCCTATATTAAGTCTCAGACTTTAATTTAGCAGTAATGTTCTATTTTCACCATTCTTTTTCCCCCTCAACTGATGAGAATTGGGCCATTACATCTGCTGCAGCTGAAAATCATTTATTTTCATAAATTGCCGATCTTGAAAAGGTCATTCATGCTTGAATTTGCTCCTGATTGTTGCTCCTCAACAAATGGACTATTTCCTCATATTTGAGTAATGATTGATAAAACCTACAGTGACCATCTGTTTAGGGATTGAGAATTTAAAGTAAAATTACAGACTTGTGATCCATTTGAAAAATACAAGGCTTTAGTAGGAAACAATGGGTAATGCTACAAACACATATACTACATCAAAAAGTATTGAAAATTAAAGCCCCCCCCCCAAAATTTTTCCCCCAATGTAGAATATAGCCAGTTGTACCCTTCAACCACCTCATGACAGTACATCTCAAGGATATTTGTTGTATGTGATCTAATGTCTTTGATATTTATTTGGAGCGGCTGAGGCTCAGGGAGTGGAGAGGGTCGTCCATGAACCAGAGGGATGCGGTTCAATGCCAAGGTCCTACAGCCTGCATACAAAAGTGCAAGATAACGAACCCCAAAATAGTTGTGTAAATAAGTGCTGTATGAACGTGTGCATGCATGGATGAATACTTCATGTAAAGCACTTCGAAGTGGAGACTGGATAATAATTGATTCAATCCATTTACCATTTAGAAGGACACATACCATTAACTCGGATATATCCGAGAGATATGAATATGTTAGAGTTGTGAGAGACAGAGAGATATGTAGAAGTGAGGGTACTTCCAACATTATCCCAAGATAGAGAGATGCATAACAAACACAAAACATGCATCATAGCTAATGCAATACAGACCTAAAAGCTCATCTAAATCATATCAATCTCATCCTGTTTACTGAGCTGGTAAAATATATCCCGGCACAAATGTCATATTTATTCAAGAGTAATACTTGCTAACAGAGTTGTATATATATAAATCCATATTTAGTATATGTAAAGCAAAAGTGCCAATGCATTTTTTCCCCAACCCCTAACAAAAAAGTCATTGCCCCCATACCAAACCTCTTGATCCACAGGACACAAAGAAAAGAGGAACTAAGAAATGCTGACCATGTTGAGTGGAAATCAAGCGATACTTTTGTATGTGTCGAGTAGACAGAGGAGTCAGAGCTTTACAGGAGGCGTCATGTACAAATGAATGCTCTTCAATGTACAACATGTGTTTTACAACTTGTTTCACATGGCCATTGCCAGTGCCAGTGTATTATGGTGGTACACACTGGAACCAGGTCACATACCACAGACATCGTAACACATTCAACACACATACTTGGACAGCGCAGAGAGGTCTTACTGGAGGTTTAAAGTTTATTTGCATGTTGTGTTGTGGCTTAAAATGTGTTTGTTTGTTGCCGTTCATTTTTATTTTAACTAGCTGCCGCCTCTCTGCGAGACGTCCGCCCACAGGACTCGGCACACCACAAGCTGCCCCTGCGTCAGTGCTGTGCCACAAGCAGAGTCATTACATGCCTAATCCCAATATTCCCTCCATATTTAAACTGTACTACTTCTACGGACATTAACAGAGTCAAGCAACAATATCGAATCATTGCTTTTTCTTGGAGTTATACACAGCAGGCCATCTCATTTGAATATGGAAGCTCATTCTTGACCCTTGGATCAACAAGAGACAAGGAAATTTCCCTCAAAAGTTTACTTACTGGGTTTTTCAGAGCTTACAACCACATTTCAAAATAATTGTTGGCAACGACAAATACTTAGATGAGAGAAAGCACCTTCTTCATTCAAACCTTTATTCTACAGCAGGTTTAACAATGCTATAGGCAACACAGTGGTGGTTGCAGGCCGACATGCTCACAGTAGCAATGATAACATGCAGATGTTTCCTACATGCTTACCATCTGAGTGCAGTGTGTGAGCATACTAAGATTTGCCAATGAGCCATACATGAATAGAAGCTGATGAAAATTTCTTTGTAAATCAATGTATTGGACACATTCAAATATTTTTTAGGAATAACCAAAGTTATCAGAATTAAAATTCATCCTGAGGGCTCATGAAGGTCTTTTAGTCAGAAATGACAACCTCCTGCTGGAGGAAGTACAAAGTAAAAAGGATGAACCGTATGTGAACCATGAATGTCTGTACAAAGTGTGTCAATCCATCTGACAGTTGTGTGATATGAGCTAAGCTGCTATGATGCTAGGAAGGGTTTTTCTTTATTTCCTGCATATAAATTGTACTATTTATACTTTTACAATAATAGTGTTTAGTCCTACTTAAAGACACTAACAAGTTTAACCTTTTAAAAGAGATTCCTTTTCAAAATGTCAGACTGTTTTATCTATATTATCGTGAATACAGAATAAAGCTGCTCAAAATCCCCATTTATTCATGAGTTCTTTCTCTCGTGCATTCATCCATTAGTTCACAAAGACAGTGATTCACCTTTGCTTTTTTGGTGCTGCCCAATGACTGTACGTGGATCTGGTGTGTTTTGTACATGTATTCTACTAATGTCGTGTTGTCTTCTTCAGCAATATCTGGTTAAATGATGAGGATCCGATGACAGATGCTAGTCAACTGATGCTACCATGTGGAACTGATTCACAGCAGCACTAGTAAAGTGAAAGTTCTCTGACATGTCTGTTGTGTCCTCAGGGACAGAAGGGGGTTCCCGGATTGGCTGGTGCTGCTGGAGCTCAAGGTGCCCCGGTAAGTTACTGTTCTTGCTTCATGTATTACAGACGGCTGCATGAGGGGATTTTAAATTGGAAGCATCACATATCTGTCAATAAATGTTGTAATAATTTGTGACGAGACTGCTCACGAAACACATTTCCTGTGGATTCTGTGGATAGAACAAGCAGCTAGCTTTTAACTGGTCCCATAAAGATTTGAAGGGAAGAATAATCGGGACGTAAACATGAGAGCTGAGATTCATTGCAGCTTTTACACACTGCTGCAAGCTAGTAAACCCAGCACGCGCGCAGACACACAAACCGATACACAACCCCAATGCAAATGCATCCAGAGCAGGCACCGAGCTGTCCTCAGCCTTTGTGTCTGTACGTGGGCAGTGAGCATCAGCAGAAAGTTCCATTAACTGTTGAATACATCTATATGGTAATAACTAACACAAACCATCGGGAGGAAAAAGCTGATGAATCTACTTACGTCAAGCCCAAGTCACTATTTGTCCTCTGAGGTGAAAAGGCTCTTTAACTCTTGAATGTTATGCCCTTTTTATGTACTTTCTTTATTATCCTATGTCTGCATGAATCAGACTGCTAAACTCATCACTGTCACACCCCACACCCGCACTTTATCGGGGCCAGAATGTAAAGCAAAGCACAAATAGAGAGAAACCTTAATGTGTGCGTGCAGAGCAGCTTCCTACTGCATCCCCAAACAAAACCCTGCCTTCCTTATCAGGCTGATGATGCACGGTGAGAGAAAAAACTATGAATGCAGCTTTTATTATTGTAAATAGTTTTACAATACTACAGTCCCCCCACCACTGTAATTGCTTGGTAACAATGCGATGTCTTATACTTAATGAATCCGGGTCAGCAGCGAACTATCCTGCTCTTGAAACTATCTGTTCAATAGTTGTGTCTGGTCTATTCAATTACATATTCTGTCAGTTTACTGTGCATCGGGTTTTCAGTTTTTTCACGTACTCATGACATCACATGAATCATAAAATTTCAGAGCCCATTGGCTATCATCTGACGACCGATTAGCCTCTGGGGGATACTGCAACTGTTCCCAAGCCGCCATCTTTTGTTGGCTGCACACCATTCACAGTGCGACTATATTTTAATCAACCAAGTCAAACATATCTCCACAGAAAACATTAGATTTTTGTAGGTTTTTGTTAGATCCAGACCACATTTTGTGTAATCCCTATAACAACTATCTGCATATGAATGCAGTTAAATTAAAAAGCTGATAGCCACTTTGTTTCAGTCAGTGTGATCCACCTCTTCTGCTGCTCAAACGTGATTGGTCAAATTAGAAACGAAAACCTGAACGCTGCCGGTCCCAAAATCCTGTCCCTCACCTATTTTTGTCTCCCCATGACACTTAATGGAAGGATGCATTCAGTGCTTAATTTGTAAATCACAAGGTGCCGGAACGCAAAGTACATATGACAGCGCAGGGATGACGAGACGGACACAGGTCCCGGAACGCATACAGAAAACGGTGCTGAAAAAAACATGCAAATGCCCACTGACAATGCTGTGGGACTTACAAGCCTTAATTTCAAATAATATCCATGGTATAAATTTTATGACAATAATTTACAATTATTTTAGGCTATACTGCACAGCACAGGCAAATGCCCACATCAACACAGGTGGGACTTACAGTCAGCAATTAATTTCTCAACATAGATCTAACTTGTAAAACATAAAAAATAAAAGTTCAAAGCTTACAATAAATCACATAAATCTTCCATTATTATTATTTAAAGATTGGCACGGCGGCCTATTAATAGACAGTATGCTCACCATATTTAGTTGTCCAAAACACCCCACATCACGACCATGTCCGGATTCTCCTCCTCCTCCCTGTTTCGGGTTTTACTGCGTGTGTCTGTGACTGCTGGCGCTGTAGCTAGCTCCCGCTCCGGCTGGCGGGTAACCTGACCTGCCGCTGCCGCGGTACCGGCCTCCTGCCCTGGCTTGGCTAGCTGTCGGTGAAGCTGGCTAGCGGTTGCGGCGCTAGTCTCCTGCTCCAGCCGGTTTTGCTCGTCAACATGACCGCTGCAACTGCCCTTGTCGCCGCTTGTCGAGGCTTTTCTGACTCGTTTCGAAGCGTCATGCAACTCTTCCTTCTTTTTGAAAAAGGACAGTAAATTCAACTGTCTTTTTGACATGTTTGCACTGAACAGGTAACTCTTTGTTCCTTTCTGCTGCTTGCTCCCCAGATGCAGCAAATTTCAAAAGTTTTTGTCTGCAAAGCGGGGTGCATCAACAACAGATCTCCCGAGTCTTTCAAATGACGTCGTTTTATCTTAATAAACAACATGAAATTCATGGGATTTGTTCTGTAAATTATTATATGAATATTATGTTTTTATTTTATACATTTTTTTAAACATTTTTTTAATATTAACAGAGCTGCGAAATTTTCAAAAAACCTTGGAGTGAGATTTTGTCGGGGGTGACCAAAATATAGCCGCGCAAGCAGAAACACAAGTTGCAAACACAAAAATCTAATGAGAGATTTATTACAAAACGTCAACGGCAGTGTGTCTTTAGCCGCCGCCGCCGCCGCCAGCCCCCGCCCTGGACGATGTAGCGAACCTCGTCCGCGGCGGACCACACTGCCTTCGCGATCGACGTATTGGCCACTTGTAAGAAATCACTTTTTTTTTTGGCGTGAGAAATTGGATGTTTGTCACACGCCAAAAGCGTGAGAGTTGGCAGCTCTGTATTAATATTTTTTTCTATACGAGAGGTACCGGATCAGCCCAAATAAGTCCCGGAACACGGGCAGGCCAAAACCAAGAGGTGCCGGATCCTGTTCCGGCAGGATCCGGCACAAATTAACCCCTGGATGCATTATGAAACAGGAAAGAATCTTTTATATTTGAATGTGGATCAGATCAGTGGGTGGATCCAGGAATTATTTTGGTCATTTTTTACCATTTTTTTTTTACCATTTTAGTTAATTTCTCAGAAAAGAGTTTACAGATCTTAATGATAAAAGTCTGGCATGTTTCTTGGAGTGTGTTCAAATGGTGTAGATCCAAATTAAAATCCAGATATTAATTTGATTTATGATTGTGTTTAAGAGTGAAAGTTTTTAGCATGACGGGCATTTTTCGTATTTCGATCCGTCCCAAACAGACTCACTCCTGTTGTTTGTTCCAAATATCAAAGTTAGATAAATCCTTTAATCCTTTTTGTGATGTCTCCTCTCCGTGCCCCATGTGGCCTCTCTCTTCATCTGTCATCCAACCCTCTTCTTCTCGCCTCAGGTACGATCACGTGTCGATAACCACATCTGCTAAAGACAGATCAGATGTCCTCATCTAGCCTCAGACCTGCTGGTACGCTGCTGAGAGATGGATGAGTTCAGACAAGAGTTGTTATGCAGGGCCCGCTTCACTTAAATTTTGTTTGTAAGTTTGTTTCTAGGGGGAGAACTTGTTGTCACCCTCATCGGTGCTCATGTTATTTCCACAAAAGCTGATGTATCTTTTTTTTTATCTCAAATTTAATTCCACATATCCTTCCGTCACAATCTAACAAACCATTGAAATTAAATTTGAATCTCTTCGTCTGATCCGACACTGGAATATAACTTTGACTAAATCTTTCCCAGACAGACAGAATAGGCAGAGAGAGCACAGAGGTCACACAATGTATTTCTGATGCTAAACAGGCCCAATGTTGTTACCAGAGTAAAGCCACCATGTCAGACACCTGCTGATATCCAGATCCATCAGCCTCATTCTAAACCCCAGAGATTACACTTAGTTTACTTTATCACACACATACACACACACACACACACACACACGCACACACACACACACACACACACACACACACACACAAAGCACACACTTATCTACAGTGGAATCATCAGTGCAGGTTCACATAGTCTGAATACAAAGCACTCTGATCCTCTGGTGAGAGTCTAAGCTTCAGTAGAGCTTCCCAGCTGATATCTGACAGTGCATGACGTGACAAGACACTGCACAATGTAATCCCTCTCCATGTTTACTTAATGAAGTTAAAATAGATCGTTCACCATTACTTGACAGTTTCCAAACGCTTATAGTCAAAGAAAAAAAAAATTACAACCACATGTCTATAAAACTGATATTCCATTGTTATTTCGGCAAATTGACAATTTGTGCATGAAAATAGGAAAATGCTACGAAAAAAATCTTAATTCAATCCAAATCTAAACTTAAATCTTTACTAAAACTTTATTGAATTTCAAATGATTATGTTATGAAATTTGAATTGGCTGTATGCTTTCAGGGTTTCATTTATTGCAGGACCCAAATGCAGATGATAGTCACTGTGTGGGTAGGAAGTGTCGTCGCCAGGCTTTTAAACTTGAACTCGCCTCCGGCGATTGGACAAGCGTGTTTGTTGATCCAGGATTTGAGAAGGAATAATTAGACACTTATACATGAAGTTCTGGAAATTGAACATTTATTGTATTCACTGAAATACTTACAGAGAGTCTCTGGGGTTCTGCCGGACACGTCACCAGGTTCAGTGGATCATGTCGAGAAGAAGCCCCGTTCAATCCTAAGTCCACAGTATATATAATCAGACACAGGGTGGGCACAGAGGCGGTTCTTTTTCTTTGAGGGAATTCATCTGGCCAGTTATTGGCCAGATGTATACTGTTTCCTCAAAGTGCAGTTTTTTGCAAGCACATCACTTTCAACTGACCAGGTGTCCCACCACTGTGGCCTTGGCAAACAGGGAGCCTGCCACAGTGGAGAGACCCAGCAGATAATACTTTTCCGGAGGATTTCATATCTTTTTCTCACCATATTTCATGAAGCACCTTATTGTATTAGTTCTGGCACGTCCTCTCTCTTTTCTGAGCATCCGTGCTTTCATTATTCCAAATCTCAAGATGAATTTCCATCACACACTTTTCTCCGAATTGTATTTTGGGTCAGATTGACATTCAGGTTGACACCTGCTCTTTCTGTGGTCGTGCTCTGGGCCTGACCCTGCGTCTGAGTCAAAAAGATTATACATCATTCTAACTAAAAGTAACTGTTGTAGCATTATTGATTATATGGATTATACAGCTAATATTTGTTCACAGGATATAGGTAAAATATAATCACAAGATACAGAGAAACATAGATATCTCAACAGAAGCTGTGTGAATATACATTATATAGTGCACTAATTGCGTCCCACAATGCATTGTAAAAAGAAGAAGTAAGAGTCCTAGCAACAGGAAGAGAGAGGGCAGCAGGAACAGCCTGACCTGAGAAGAGCAGCACATCACAGCACAAACAGTGGTTAACATGTTTATCTCTACATTTAAAGATGGTCAGTCAACATGTAAACTGTAAAACAAACATTTAAAATGTATTATGGGTTTTCCAATGGCCGACGTTGTTGTTATACGTCATAAACCTGCAAAAATGTCTTTATTACTGGCGCAGAAAAAAATGTGTCAAGTATTGTCCAAAAGAATAGACTAGACTAGAAAAGACTGGGAAAAAATAGAATAGAATAATACATAATCGAAAGTTCAGTGATCTAGTGGAGCGGCTGTGTGTGTGTGTGTGTGTGTGTGTGTGTGTGTGTAGAGGAGGTGACAGAGGAGATAGCCTTTTTGGCTGTGTTCTATGAGGTCTATGTGATATTTAGTCTGTTTGTTCTGGATTTGTCTTGTATCTTTTCTCAGATGAGTCAGTCTGTTTAGAGGCTGACCTCAAACCAGTTCTACTGCTGCTGCTGCGTATCCTGCTGCAGCCGTTCATAGCAGAATAATGGCTGAAGCTACAGCAGCTGATTCACATGAGACTAGACATTCATGTCAGTGTCAGAATAGGACTTTTCTGACAGCATTATGAGAACCTGACCACGCCACAGCGCAGAGTGCAGCATGGATGCTGGTCTGAGGTTAGTGCATCATAGAACTGTGCAGAAACTGGGCTTACACAGTATAAAGTCTGTGTTGTGTTACAGCTAATACATTGTGCATGAACTAGTCACAGTGCTGGGATAAGAGCTGCACATTATTTTTCCCTATGTTTCACAGACATTGGTTTTCCAATCAGACATATGACCTGAATTCCAGTGTTGCTCTTTTCATTTTCATTTTTATTATCTGAAAGGAAAAACAGACTTTTAGAATTTGGATGGAAACAGTTATATTGTTTAGTCTAGACTCTGTGACTATTCTTTCACACAGCTAATTTGAATTTGGGGGTTTGCTGGATCTCACTGGCGTTTCATTAGTGTTCCCTCAAAGGGGCTGCTCAATTCGTTCTCACTTTTTTAAAACATGTTTTTTAACTCATTCTCCTAAAACTGGTATGGGAGCAGAGGGAAGAGAGTTATTAGCTACATACTGGAAATGTTTTCTTGCCATAAACAGTGCTGTGGGAAACAAGCTTAGAATACAGCCAAAAACCCAAACCTTCAAGCTAGTGTAAGGGGACACACCTCAGGCTCTGCAGGCCCGGCCCCTGTACAGCTGCACACCCCACCACGCTGCCGGCAGGATTACAGGCACCTCAGTCTACAGCTGTCTCACTGCAAGTCTCATCCAGCCAAGCCAGGTGTAAGAAACCTGACACAGTGAGACACTTGTTAGAGAGTACACAGACGGCACAAATGATGAGGCAAAGAGAACTGGAGGAGCAGCAGAGGAAGGAGAACAAAAAAGACAAGAGCAGCTTATAAATTAATCAATTATGACTGTTTGGCTAAATCATTGAAAATAAATCCTCATTTAGAT
The DNA here is from genome assembly GCF_947347685.1 of Pleuronectes platessa. Classification (NCBI taxonomy): domain Eukaryota; kingdom Metazoa; phylum Chordata; class Actinopteri; order Pleuronectiformes; family Pleuronectidae; genus Pleuronectes; species Pleuronectes platessa. The sequence goes on along the minus strand of NC_070645.1, from coordinate 4,211,966 downwards.
TTCAGCTTTTTTTAATGTTGTAGAGTTTATTCAGGTTTTGTTTTCTGGTGTCCTGCTTTGGATCAATGTGTTTGCTTCTATCAGAAGAAAAAGCTTTTTCAATTAAAATAAATTACCACAATAAAAGACATCATGAATAATTCTGCTGAACAAATTATCCGTGACAAGTTAACAGAACCCTTCCATTTCCGACACAATACAAAATACAACACAATAAAGAATAGGCTGCATGCTCTTGTTCCTTCAACAGTTGAGCTGCTGCTGAAACTATTTCCTCTGATGTAAAAACTACTTGCTTCTCCGAAGTGAAGTTCTCATTACTCCCACGAGCCGGAGCCCGGTGTCTGCTGAAACACTCACGGATTGTATTCCTTCATCTTTGTCTGAGAGGGGTCATGATGGGATTTGTTGTTTGATACATCATCGCATAAGTTAACAGCCGGGTGGAGTTAAGAGGTCATTCAATGCTTTAGAATGCGGGTGTCATGTAAAAACCTGGACATCCTGATATGTCAAACACTGTCCCGATGCACAATTCTTGTATTTTAATCAAGCAACATTGTTTTGAGCTGAAGTACTGGGTTTCTATATATGTAATATATAAGAAATTAGGAAATAGGTACAGTAAAGAAATCTATCTGAGAGTGAGAAGTTGATGCAGCATTGTAACTGTGTTGGTCCGTCTCTCTTGTCCACAGGGTGTTCCGGGAGCTTCCGGTGAAGTCGGCCCAGCTGGAGCTCCGGTAAGATCTGACCTCATGTTTACATGTCAGTGCTGTTGGGGACTTAAATTCACCTGCATCAGTTTATTCTATGAGCTTTTTCATGTCTTTTTAGGGAGAGACCGGGTTGCCTGGGCAGCAGGGACTCGCAGGAATGAAGGTAATATCAATGATGATTTTTTTTCAGCTTGGAATAATCCTGTTCATGTCAACATTCTGCATGAAAACAGTCATTTAAGACGATGAAAATATGGTATTTTGTGTTTTTTTCTATTTATCACATGGGTCCTTGACTCTCTCAGTGACCATCATGTCTGTACAGATGGGCCTGGATATACTGACTTAGATGAGCTCTGTTGGATATTTTTATTTTGTTGATATTCTCTGCTAATCACGGCATCTATTGCACTGCTATCCTTCCTGGGAGAGGGATCCCTCACACGTGGCTCTCTGAGGTTTCTACGTTTAGTTCTTTTCCCTGTTAAAATGGTTTTTATGGTAGTTTTCCCTTACTCCTGTAGAGGGTCAAGGACAGAGGATGCTGCACCTTGTTAAGCTAAATGAGACAAATTGTGATTTGTAAATATAGGCTATACAAATAGAATTTGATTGATTGATTGGTTGATATATATTTTTGTGATTTGCTTGTTCCATCTTCCCATAGAATTGTAATGATGCCAGGGACTGTACTAGAAGACTAGAAGATGTCATATAATTTGATTTGACTTGAACTTTAACACAAACCACCACTGCAGTATTAGTTCCCTTATTTTGTATCAGACATCTGTATTAATTGCTTCTGTGCTTCCTACTGGTTTGTAAGGCTGGTGGGTTGAACGTATTTGCATACAGCTACATCCATCACATTTCACATGTTCAGCTGAACATCATGATTGCCTAATGGGGAGAAACTACCCAAAATGTTTACTCTATCTGCACAATTCAAAGTGTTCATAAGACACAGAATTCCTGAAGAAAGTTAGGTGAGCCAGTGGGATACAGTCAGAGGAGGACTCTGATGACAGGCCTTCTGCCTCACCTTCATATGGGACCATCCGGAACAGCTCCAAACACTTCTGCCCTCAACGCCGTCAGACGTCCGGCAACTTGTTCAAAGCACACTGGCCCTTATTCCCTCATCATGAAGCTCAGTGCTGGCAGGTGACAGGAGGCAGCTGGCAGCATGGAGGTGGCACATATCTCACCACAGCCTCCCCAGGCCGTGAGTACAGTCGACAATAACAATGACTGCAGTGCATATGGTATTCAGAAGTGGGAGGAAGGACACAAATCCCTGTCCAAAGGAAAAGAAGAAAAAATACCTTGAATAATTAAAGGCTATTGTCCCAACAGGCAGATGAGAAGGGACAGGTTTACCTTGTCCACAGCAAACTAAAACAGGGACCAAACCGTCCACAAGGCTGATCCGAAAGCATATTCCCAACAGTTACCTGTGTAATGTAACAAGTGGGCGACCGGCTCCATCGGTTTCTTCATTTGTCTTTGAGCACTGCGGCACATAAAGCTGCTCACTGTCCCGTCCCTGCAGTGGGCTCCTAATGAGATCATTAATTTGGCGCAGGCACCATATGAGGCCATTTGATTTATTTAGCAATGCCATTAAGGTGGTGAGTGGTTGTTAATTTAGCGGCAGAGTCAGACGAGTGTGCGCAGGGGTTACGGCTTCACACACAGTAAGGGCACCCCCCCTCTGGTAAACAAGATTACACACAGTCAGATGGAATTACAGCAGAGCATTGTGAATACCGGGGCCTCCGTGGTGATGGCCGGAACCTGCCGTCGTTGCTCTGCCCCCCTCTTGTGGTCACATAGAGGTAGTACAGATATGTGGAGTGAAGAATAGGTTCAGTGAATCAATAGGAGGCTTTCAAGTAGATCAGGTGAATGAGGCTCTGCATTGCATAGCCTGTTGAGATGATGTGGTGAAAGGTCACTGATCAAGGTTTAAAACAGGAAATATTTCTAGATCTTGTCTGGATCCAGGTGTTACACACATGTTACATAAATTGTATATAAAAATAGTTTAAGAAAATTATATTTTTTTTGCATTTGGCTCATTCTCTATTTCTTATATAAAGCCTTGTTAATACGAGCTCAAAGCTGCTGCAGCCACCTGAACATGCCTAAGTGCAGAGATGTCATCTTTCCACAACCACAGGCTTTTTCTTTTAGCCTTCATGCTCAGTAGAAAAAAACTGCTGTGACGACGTGCCTGCAGGGAGCCTCGGACTTGTGTGACGCACTTATACAAACACGTACGCACAGAGTCTGGAGGAGGAGGTATAGGATGAGCCACCGCTCGTATCCAGGCAACCACATACAATCATGTGACGATAAATATACATAGGAGTCTGATTAAATGTCAGCCAATCCAAACAACACCAATCGAGTCTGGCATTACAAATGCTCGTACTTAGCTCCTTTTAATCTATAGACACACAGTGGTTGGTTGCTTATATAGAAATAATGTATTTCATAAATCTGTGTTCCCACAACAAACCAGAATATTTCATAATGGGTTTTAAAAACATTGAACACTACATTAACTAAAAATGAAGGAAAATACATGTGCAAATGTCTACTTGAATCCAGAACCCTTAAGGTTGGATAAACTTTAGCTTTTAAATTGTGTATGTTATGGCTGAAGACAAAGGCTTGCACACTCTTATGCAAAAAAGGATTTATAGCTATAGTGTTTTGATTTGTGACAACAAAGATCCATCACACTTCATTTGACTTGATACAGATGTGATCCTCAGCTCTTCCATTATCATCTATACATCAAACTGTTAACAACATAAAACTCCACATAGTCCAATTCAAATCAATAAGGAGCAATGAAATACTTCAGAATGCAAACTCCTCTGATTAAAGGGATGTTACAAATATAACAAATATGATGAATCAGTCTTACAAAGACAATTTATAGCCGTGCGCGATTACAAACACAATTTACTGTAAAATAAACCATTCCCCAAACAGTGATTTACCCATTATAGCCCAGCAGCTGTAGGATTGTCGATCTCTCGATTTCCATCAACTAAACAATGACGAATAAGGATTGATTCAAATTGTTTTTATTTCTAACATAAGATAACATACGAGTTATTTACTTATTTGTTAATTTTATAGTTAAGGAGCATATCAATAACTAACTACAGTCGTTTCTAACATCACACGTTAGTTTTTAAAAGGAGGGAAAAAGCCAAGGGTCACATATTTACCGTGGAGGCAACATTAGCACTAATCCTACCTTTACCCGAGATAGTAGAACTGTTCACTGGTCGGAGGCAAAGGACTCAGAAAGCCGACTTAGAGACAAGATCAGGTTAAAAATCAAAGTACAAAAGTTCAGTACGAGAGACATCAGAGGTATCAGAATCATCATCATCCTGAGTTTGCCTTTTACACATGAATATCTCAGCAGGAGAGACATGTTCACGACAAAACAGAAATCTGTGGTGCATGCAGACGTGGATGGCGCAGCATGCAGAGGAAGGATGTACAGCTGATCATGTCGTTTTGTTTACTGCACATCAAAATATCGGCCCCTATCATCAAAAGCTCTCTTGACATCTCAGACGGTGTCTTCTGCGTGTGTGTGGCACGGCTTTTTCTACTGAGATATTTGTGTTCTTTTTTTTTTAAGTCAGTTTTGCATCTGAAGTGTGTTGGAAACATCAACAACACGCTCACTTGCTCCCGGTGAATCCTGCGGAGGGTGTCCTGCTGCGTTCTCAAAAGCATTCTACAGAGATTTGTCTGAGAGAGACATTCTCACGTACATCTCCTCTGAGGCTGTCTGAGATTATCTGGAGTTCAGTGCATGTCTGAAAGCAGCTCTTGAGGATCAGAGGTCATTCAAGTAGGATCTCACTCAGGTGGTTTCAGTCTTAACAGATAGGAGCTTCTCTGTAACCCTGGGTGATTATTCCCCTGAGACAGCCTCAATTACCTGTGGCGTCCCTCAAGGTTCTGTTCTGTGCCCCATCCTATTGTCATTATATTTACTGGACCTGGCGTCAATTTATGTGAAATATGATGTCTCTTTCAAGGATGATGTACACATTTTCTTGCCCTCAAATCTATAAACTAAGGGTTCACTGCAGCCCCTGCTTTATTGTGTTGTTACACTAAACAATGGATGAGCTTAAACTTCCCAAACCTAAATGAAAGAACGACTGAGTGTTGGAAGACTGCTGAGGTGGTCGTCCTTGGCCCTGTAGTCTTTGTGTTTATATTGACAGTGTTTTCAAATCGACACGCAGATGTTAGGTCTAGCTTGTTTCAGTTGAGACTTATAGACTAGGTAAAGACCTATCTTCCCACTGAAGATCTAGAAAGGGTGATCCATGCCCTCATAACCTCTCAACTTGACTACTGTGATTCTTTGTATGTGGGCTTAGACCAGTAGTGCATTCAACGCCTGCAGCTAGTCCAAAATGCTGCTGCTTAAACAAAGTGCCGGACCTCTGAACTCAAAAGGAATCAAGATGAACTGGTAAAACTAAAGAGAAACTCTGGCCTCTCAGGTGCGTGTATTCAGGAGAAGATGGAAGCAGAGGACGATCAGTAAGTAACATGACAATGAGCTTGAGACGACAACAGGAAACAAGGCAACATGCAAAATATAAATTAAAGCTGGGATTTGACAATCTAACTGGATAGGATGTTGGCTCAGTCTTTAAGCAGCCATTGAGACATCCACCCTGTCTGCCCTGTAAAAGTCAGCCAGAGAAAACCTTTTCAACCAACTCTTGAAGCTAACATCAGCTTCTTTGGCTAGAAAACTAGGTTTGATACAATCTGTCTGAATAGAAAAAGCTTATTTTTTGTGGCTCTGTCTAAAAATAGGGATTGTTATAAAGAATTTAGAGTTGAATCTGCCACTGTTACTACTGTAAACAAGCTTGACAGGCATCTGCTCTCTAAATCTTTTTTGGGATTACCTTTTCAGAATGTGGCTGCCTTTTTTTTCCTAATATTGTCTTTGCCTTTGTGCTGACACATCCAGAGAAATATTATGCATACTGTGTTCCAGCGTATTTAGTGACAAATTTCTATTCACACATCCATCCCTTATCCTTAGCCAATAAGAGAGGACTGATCCAATCCCAGCTGACATCGGGCAACACCCTGGACAGCTTGACAGTCGGTCACACGGCTGCCATATTAACAACAATTCATGCTCACACTCACACCTACAGGCGAATTACAGTCGTCCACAAACCTGCATGTCTTTGGACTGTGGGAGGAGGAAACCAGTAAAAATCCAAACACAAATATTTATGACGTTAGACATTTAGAACTCAGATCAATCAGAAATCATATAAGGGACTACAACCTGAATCAACAAATACAGAACAATAATATCAAATTCATGATTGGGCGTCTGTGGCTTAGGGGTAGAGTGGTGATCCTCCAACCTGAAGGTCGGCAGTTCGATCCCCATTCTGACCCATCTGCATGCCGAAGTTTCCTTGGGCAAGATGCTGAACCCTGAATGGCCCCTCATAGAATAACAAAGTGCTGTGAATAGATGCACTGTATGAATGTGTGTGTGAATGGGTGATTGTAAACTGTACTGTAAAATGCTTTGAGTGGTCATCAAGACTAGAAAAGCTCTATATAAATACAAAGCCATTTACCATTGGTATTCATATCTATTTTGCTATCATACCCTTCTTCTTCTGAAAAACATTGAGTGCTTGTTTCTGCCTCACAGACAGAAACTGTAACAGTAAAATTATTGAATGAATGAATGGTTATGAGTCAGTCAGACATATTAGACTGTAGACTACAGTCAGTAAAACTATGAGATAGTAGATTTATATGTGTGTGTTTTCTCTGTGTTGAAGGTGTGTGGGAAGATGCTTCAAGCTGCGCTCTGGTTACAGCAGAATGCTTTGTTGAATATGCAAACTCAGTGTGTGTGTTTGTTTACAAGTGTGCATATGTGGACGTACATTTGTGTGTGTGTGTGTGTGTGTGTGTGGACCTGAGCCATCTCATTTCTCCCTCAGTGCCTCCTGACTAAGCCGTCATGCACTCTGTCACATTCAGCCCAAAGCAGTGTGTCCGGTCTCTTTCATCTCATTCTCTCTCTCCCTCCCTCATTTCCTTCCTCTCTCGCCCCTTCCCCTCTCCCCCCCGCTACTTTTCTGTCTCTCCTCCAAAACCTCTCCCTCTCTCTCTGTCCAGGGAATCCAGGGGCCCCCGGGGCCGCCCGGACTGATCGGCCAAGATGGTCCCAAGGTCTGTTCGTTGAACGTTATAATTAGTTATTATGCTAATGGCCTGCTTCTCCCTAACCGCTCGGCTATTCTCGGCCTGTTCTGATGTTGTACCCTCCCTGTTCTCTTGATGTTCCCGTGGAGAAAACTGCCGAGCGGGAGTCGGCTTGTTTGGAGTAAAATTGTAGGTGTTTCTAAACATGCCATAAATGCCACTCTGCCAAGGACACTTCATATTGGGACTGCTGGTGTCTGTATGCATGTATTTCTCTCCTTCAGAGAATTAGTTGAGCTCTCTTATCTTTTCAGACTTTTATGCAAACTGAGTTTTTTTGAATTAAGAGGACTAGTTACAGATTGAAGAGCTCTTCTACTGATATGTTAATGCACGTCTGTACAGTTGCATGATTTGCAAGATAACTTCAATCAATTCTGGTCTAAATCAAAGCACCAGTGAATGTGATATTGGGACTTTATAAAGCAGCAAAACTGATTTTAAACTCACATTTATGGGTAGAATCAGTGTAGAGCCCAAAGGCTTCTGCTTTTGTCTTTTCAAAAAGACTAGCACAAGGGGCACAGGGACATATTCCTCTTTCTCTGACCTTGGATTTCTCATCTCCTGTCTCTTTGCAATTTGTATACTCGCCACAGCACGCACAGAACAAAGATGGAAAGAGAGGCAGGGGTGGAAGATCAGAGTTTTATATATAAAGAAGTGAAAATGGGCTCTTTGAAGCCGAGCTGACATCCAGGACCAGCCTGTTTTTAAGAGGACAATGTTAGATTTGCTTGTTCCATAAGACACCCCTTACAATTCAAATAACACGAAACATCACAAAACACTGCTTCTTATAAACATGATTAGTGAATTCATTATTTCAATTGTATATTTATCATTTGGGAACATTTTCTACTTAAACATCTGTTTCCTCACCTGCTTTTACACCTGTGTATCAGCTCCCTCTCAGCTCATTAACATCCCACAGAGGTCTGAAGGACGTGTGTTCCATCTGTAGCCACTAATTGCAGATGGAACACACATCATGTTAAAAGCACTGTAATACACACAGTGATCCGCTGCTGTTTCACTTAAGTTATAACTTACAAATACCAAGATGCTGTAAAGCAAACACACAAACCTCTGTGTTTCTGTGCACGTATCATTTGTAATCCGAAGCGCACAGTTCACAGGTCTCGCACAAACACCGGAGAGCAGAAGGGGAACAAGTCAGAGAAATAAATAAATAAGACTGTGTCTCAATCCAGATACTTTCTCACCCTTAGTACACTTACACATAGTACATTATGTATATACTTGCTTAGGATGCAAAGGTCGACAGGGTATTGTCGTCTCAAATCAAACGTGGACTATTTAGCAAAAGAAAAACAACACTTTCAGTTTCATTTTCACAGGATTATGATCCCATAATAATAAAAAAATATATATATTGCCCTTAATCATATCATGTATTAGGTAAAAAACCAACACTTTCCATGACGTTTGACGATAGAAATAACCTTGATTGTCACAGTTGTGATGCTGTGATGCACTGCTCGTCTCTTATTACATATTTCAAAGGCCACATCTCAGATTTATATTTTTGTACGGTTATACAAAACAAACTGCGCCATCTGAAATATTAGGTATGCTGAAAAAAGATTTGTTTTATCCTTCTGTGAAAATGCCAGTACATATAAACCTGTTTGTCTCTGTCCTCACGATAACACTATATTTTGGATGAGAATTAGAAGGAGTAAAGTCGCCAGGGAGAGAAGGCTGAGACGTGCTGAACTCTCTCCTCTCAACTCTCCACCATATAGGCTATAAAAACATTTCACTAAACATTCAAACAGAACTACAAAGTGGTGAGTTCTCTATACAGTGGACTACATAGAGATTAGTGAGTGATTTCGTACACAGCAAATTTTTGTGTGTGTTTATGTCGGCCCCTTTGTTTCACATGATGTGGAACTTATGCTTCCAATGGAGCGGTTGATGCCTCCTTGCTTGACCATCATTTTCTCTAGTTCCTCCCCGCTGCATAACCAAGATGTTTGAGCATTACGAGCAAACCATCCTGGGACTAATACTGTTCAGCATGTTGCAAAATTATTTTAACACTTTGGTATTGCTACCTTTACTTGATTAAAAAAAACACATTCCCCTTGGTTGCACTAATGTGATCGTAGCCTACAACACACTTTTATTGTGTAATATCTACTTATTAATGTATACTATCTTACTTATTAAAAACCTGTTTCATGCTATGGGAATGTAGCAGGTCTGGTCTTTGGTCCCCTCTTGCCTGTTTAACAGGGAGGAGACCAATAATGAAAAAGAGGATAATGATTACACATCACACAGTCTGATTTATATTCCTCTGCACGTCACCTCTTTGTGCATGGCAGCCGGCACCTATATGAATGCATATAGCAGCTACTCTCTGATGTGTCCTCAGTGACCTGTCAGCTGGTCTCTATGATTGCTGAATACAGCCCCAAGACTTGTTAAAGATTAGATTGAGGAAGGCATTCTGTAAAGAGGGGCCTCTTACGGTCATCTCCAGACAAATGCATTGTGTGTGTGTGTGTGTGTGTGTGTGTGATTTATTTAGGGAGAGTGTGGAGATCCAGGAGTCGCTGGTTCTTTCGGTCCTGCAGGCGAGAAGGTGAGTGCAGCAGCCCATTATCCAGCAGATTCTGTTGGTTCCTTTAACCCCTGTCCTCACTTCACCTCCCTCTCTTTTGTCTGTGCTTTCTACTTTTCCTCCTCCGTCCACCCTTCTGACTCGCTGTCTTTTATTTATTCACACAGAGATTCACAGCCTACTGCTATAATGTCTGGTTTTCAAGTGCATTCTTATGGTAGACATGATGTATAAGTCATCATTGATGATATTCACTCATAAGTTTCTGGCAAAAGCAGAACTAATGTCCACCAACCAGTACAAATGATTCCTGCCATTTGCTGCAGTATCAAAAAAGACCTGATTCATGATTGTGATGAGTGTAAAAAGTACAGTAAAAATCGAAATTTATTTATTCTTTACTCTTATAAAAGTAAGATGCAAAAATCCAGTAAGACAACAGGAAAATGGCGTATGTAGCAAAATCAAAACAAACTCAGGGTGAAAGCTATGGCAGATTATTGAAATCAATGTAATCTTTGTAATAATTAACCACTAAAAATTACGGCATGACCGTCAGAGGCTGCTCTTTATGTAAATAACAATTAATCATTTGTTGCCCAGTGGAAGCCAAAGGACGTGGATCCATTAAGCAATGGTCTGCTATTTATTGAACCACTATGTTTCGCCACAGGGCTCCTTCATGGTGCATTACAGTGTGGATAAGAGAACCACCCATATACAGTGCACAATACATTATGATGTGGAAGCAACACAATAAGATGCTGCGAAGTCCTACACACATGCTTAAAAATAAAAATAAACAAGACAATTGGAGCAGGTAAAATCTGCATAGATACTGCATCCTCACAAAGATAAACATTCACATTAAATGAATCTTAAAAACTGCTAATACAGTGCAGGAACCACAAAAGTCATCTTTTATACATAAATTATCATCTCAATCTTGCTTTTAATGGAGAATCTATGTTGAATAATCCCATCTTCTAGTGCAGGGGTGTCCAAACTACGGCACTTACCTATAGCACTTTGTAGTTTTGCTCTATTTTTGAAGATATTGTACTTTCTTGATTCTTGTTGTTCTGGGTTTGTACCCTTGAATGCACTTATTGTAAGTCGCTTTGGATAAAGGCGTCAGCTAAATGAAATGTAATGTGATGGACTATGGCCCACTGTATTGCAGCTGTCCCTCAGAACGCCACGTGTTGGCGTGAGTGGCCCAGACCTTCATATTTTTTCTATATGTGGCCCTCAAGATAAAAAGTTTGGACACCCCTGTTCTAGTGCGTACTCTGTTTAAACTACACTGTTGCAGGGACATGTACACTCAACGAAAGTATAAGTGCAACACTTTCATCTTCGCTCCCCTTTTTTCATGAATTGAAAGTAAAAGATGTAAGATTTCCTCTATGCAAACAAAAGGCTTGCATAGAGGGCAGGGGGGCGTGGTGGCGTGAGTGGCCCAGACCTTCATATTTTTTCTATATGTGGCCCTCAAGATAAAAAGTTTGGACACCCCTGTTCTAGTGCGTACTCTGTTTAAACTACACTGTTGCAGGGACATGTACACTCAACGAAAGTATAAGTGCAACACTTTCATCTTCGCTCCCTTTTTTTCATGAATTGGAAGTAAAAGATGTAAGATTTCCTCTATGCAAACAAAAGGCTTTTTCTTTCAAATCTTGCTCTTCACTTTGTTGTTGGCCATGGACTGGTAACAGTAAAATGCCACTCAAAAAATTTGAAGTTTATCTTGAAAAAGGACTTTTATTAGGACACAGCTTCTGAGTGTTTGTGCAGAAATCCTGTGGTTGTGCAAACAGCTGCCTGAGTGGCGGATCTCAGACAATCTCTCAGATGTTGACGCAGAATATGTCCGTCCTGGAGTGGCAGGGTTATACGTGGTTTGGTGTTGTGAGGCCGGTTGTATGTACTGCCAAATTCTCAGAAATCAGTTGGAGGCGGCTAATGGCAGTGAAATCAACATTCAGTTCATGGGCAGCAGCTCTATTCCTGCCAATTGCAAGCTCCCTCAACACTTGTGGCATGTGTGGCATTGTGTTGCATGAAAGAACTGCACATTTTAGAGTGGCCTTTCATTGGACCAGTTCAAGGCCCACCTGTGCAATAATAATGCTCTTTAATCAGGGACTTGATGTGCCTCACCGACTAGGTGGATGGATTATTCTAGCAAAGGTGCTCATGAAAAATGTGATTTATTTAAAGGGGTCTGGCAGTTTCATTCACTTGCCAATTGCATTTTACACTATGTGCACTATTTATTCCCCAGTTTTAGCGAATTTGCTTTGAGTACTCCTGTGAGTTTGAGAGAATTCAACATGGTGGTAGGATTAAAAGGGGCTCTACTAATTCCCCCCCCCGGAGGGATCAGGGTGCGATCCGGGTGACAGCTTTCGCCTTTTCTTTTTTTCTGAACCAACCCCATTATCAGTCTCTTCCCTTGCATCCTTTTTATTTCACCAGCCTGCAGTTGAAATCCTGCTGATGTGTGACAGCTACACTGTTAATGCCACTTGTTTGTTAATTGACACGTTTCTCTGCAATTACGCCCATAAATGTCAACCATTGTGATGTTAAATAGACTCTGAGTTGCCTCTGTTCTGTCACTTAATTACAGGTAATTGGTTAGATGAAGGTGTCATCCTTCAAAGCAGATCTTGCTATATTTTTTTTTTCTGGAAATCAGGATTTTATTGGAGGAAAATTTGCACCTAGGCATCTTTATAATATTTATTTAATACTTACTTAACCTTGACTTTTTTTTTCTTCCACTTCAACAGTCTGGGAATTTATTGCCGTCGACCCAATTGCTTGTCACGCATCATAGACTGTAAATATTGATGGGGCATCTCCACTTTCCAGATATGAAGCGAAAATATCCCTAAAAAAGTCTGCGCAGTAGTGATCGGGGGATGGAGCTGCGAACAATCATCAGTCTCGGCTATCAATCACGACGTTTCACCCCCTTTCAATTGGATCAAATAGCTAATTATAATCAAATTGACCTGTGAGACAAAAATGATCAGTCGTGTACTTTCTAATTTGGTCCATGTCCCATCTATTAACATGGAGGAGCTAGGTTTTAGAACCTATACAATTGGCAATAGAGAGCCAATTTGGCTTCACTTTTGGGGAGCAGTCATGTCGCCCATCTTTATATACAGTCTAGGTCACACACAAACTTTGACATTTTAAAACATGTTTTAGTATTTATTCATTATGCAGTTCTTGTTATCTGTTATCAAACGTAAACATAAAAATGATGGTTACTATGGTTTTCCATAGCACTTTTAACGCTGACTCCCAAAGATCAACAACCTTTGACCTTTCCAGGGCTCGACGGGCGAGGCTGGTTTTCCAGGGCTGCCAGGTGGCATGGGCCTGCCGGGGTTCAAAGGTCACAAGGTCAGGAAGCCAATAAGGAATCAATCAAATAAAAAGACATGACTCGCCTCATTTTGTTTTCACTAAACGCCGTCCACATTTGGACACGAAGGCTCCACCTCATGAATGATTAATGGCGTTAGCTGTGAGGAGCTTACATAATTTACATGTCGTACTGCAGAAGTGTTGACAGCTTAACATTATACATACTTGTTAATGCATTATTTATTTTTCGGCTCAGATGACATGATTAATTTTAATGATGCTGAAGGTCGTCCTTCACACATCAAAAGCAGTTCGCCCTAACACAAATACAGTACAAACAATCCTAATCCGGATCAGCCGGATCAGTCGCTCTGACGTGCTGTACAGTATTATGTAAACAGAATACTGATGCTTTTTTTCTAGTATTAACTCCTCAAACAGCAAATTATTTTATTAAGATGTCAAACTGTCGGTTTTTCAGCGGGACACGTTCTAAGGTTCTGTGTTGTTTTTTTAGGGAGAGAGAGGAGAGGCTGGCTCTAAAGGAAACCAGGTATTTGTGTCACACAACTCCTGCATTCAAATGTAAAGCTTTATTGAGCATGATTTTGTGTTTCTGACTGTATCGTTTCTGGTGAAGTAGACTGACCAGGTGGAAAGTAGCAAGTAAAACTCATATGAAGCGGAACAGAAACACAACTTTATTACAAAATTGGACTCATTGGTATTGTCAAACCACTTTGCAATGACACCTGGGATTTCTAATAGACTTTATCATATTATATTAGAAAATATTCATTCAGTATTGACCATTTAAGATAAATGTTTGGGACTGACTGGCCGGTTTCAGGACAGATGGAAATTGTTCAGAATAAATCCCAGAGGTGATTCTAGACAATTTAAGTTGACCACTCTTGAAACTGACTAAATCTGATTACACAAGGTTTTTGATTAAAGAGGACCTGGTTTAATTAATGTGATTATAGGATTGTAATGTGCTGATCTTAGTCGGGAGGTCCCTTGTGGCTGGTGCGACAACAATCTGCTCTAAGATTGCAGCCTTTGCTCATTACGGGAGCTCTGAAAGTCTAAAAGTGTCATATTGCACTGATTTGCATCAGCCACTCTACTTCGAGCATTGTGAACACAGCATCAATCACAAAGTGAACAATCACAGCATGTGATGGATGCTCAGGTTCACTTGCTCCCTTTTACATGCGCTAATGGAAAACAGTGTGAAGGCCCGGAGCAGAGAGAGGGGAGCAGTGTGTTACAGTGCTGCAGGATATAGTGGGAAAATCCACACACAAGATAAAAAGTCAGGTTTGTTAAAGGTCACTGCTAGCCATTTCCTATTCCCTCTCTCCCTGGGTTTCTCTTATTGGCTGCTAGTGGTAATCATGACCTTTTCTACTGCTCACACACTCACAGAATAAAGATATGGACCAGCAGACAGTGGCACACACACATAACTACATTGACACACTGTTGTTGCACGTATTCACTCTCATCCTCGCACATGCAGGCACGCACGCACGCACGCACGCACACACACACACACACACACACACACACATGAAACCATAAAACCCGGCTTAACCCTCAAACAGCCGAATGAAAAAGTGAAGACGAGTCAAGATGTCCTCACTTTCCAAAAATGTCCTCACTCTTTAGGGTCTATACTTAAATGGTCCTCACAAAGATATATAAGTAAGAGAACACACACACACACACACACACCCACACACACACACACACACACACACACACACAAACATTGTGTATGGAAGCTTATTCACACAAACCTTCAGTTAATCATGATGTATGTCTTTGCAGGGGGAGAGAAGCAGAGATGGAGAACCTGGGACTCCTGGTGTGCCTGTAAGTGTAAAGTCGTTTTACTTCCACTGGGTGGCAGCGAAGTTTATGAGATTGGTTGAGCAGAGACACTGGTTTAAATGTGTGTTTGTGGTCACAAATGTTCCCTCAAGGGCATAAGAAGTAAAGCTAATTTTTAAAAAGAAAAATCACTCTGAAATACTATAAAAAATACTTTTCTCTGCATTATAACAAATTGACATCAAATTTTAAACACACTTACAGTTAATTTGGACTTTCATAATAACCTTTGTGGGCCATACTAAATAACTAAACGCAAACTTCACACTGAGCTCTCTAATGAGATGTCTGAATCTGCTTCACTTTGACAAGGGATCTGATGTCAGAAGGTAGTGATGATGATGTTACTCACATTCGGTCAGTGGGTCTTGAGCGGAGCTTTGCACTTGCTTTGCTAACAACAGAATGCGGTCTCATACTCAGATTCATGAATAGAAAACTTGAGCAGAGGGAGGCTGTTGTACTGGGATTTTATTTCTGCCCAGTGCTGGCACACAATGTTCAACTTTGCAGTGACACAGCAGCAACAAGGCTCTCCACAAATTCTCCTTCTGAATGAGGTTTCAACTTCTCAGCTATTAGCTCTCTCTCCACAAAACTTGCCTGTGTAACACTGTCTGTGTCAGAATGCGATTATGTGGAAGCTGGTTATTGGGAACCGAAACTCCGCCAAAGAGCATTAACTTCATTCAAGTGCATTTGTCCTTGCAGCTCATCCAGTTCAGCCGCTGTATTTTCAGTTTTTCATCAGTGTGACCACATCCCTGCAAACCAGGCACAGTGACTTTTCTTTTTCTTTACGCATTCGTTTCTCTTAGAAATGGCACATTCCGCAGCTACTTTTCTTTTCTCGACACTCACCGTTACGATTGTAAGTAATGACACTTTACAGCTACATGCATAGCGAACGTTTTGAAATATATTACAAAGCAGATAATAATATGAAATATTATTTTGTCAGAAATCCTCTCATGAAAGTCACTTCAACACAAAATATATATAAGTAACTAAAATTATATAACAAAAGTCTGAAACTGACTTAACAATGTACTGCACAGGAATACAATTCACCAGCATGTAGAAAGATAAAAAATGCAATAAAAGGCCAAACAAAAATGTGAAGTGAATAGCTGTACAGAGCAAAAGAAATAAAAGAAAAAAGCAGATTACAGAAGAGACAAGACGAAAACAAAATTGAAAGAACAAAATGATTCAAGCTTCATAGAATAATATAAAATCATAAAATCTAATAAAATGTAGTCTGCAAAACAAAACTTTCAGAAGCAATGAGGTAAGAGACTTGGCTACTCTGTTTTGGAACGTTGTCCTGCAATCTCAGTCCCCTCATTTTGAAGCTACTACCTGTGTTAGATTCAACCCCAGACCAATAAGAGGACTGTGGGGTCACAGTTCAGATTCTTGACAATGGTGAGATGCCAAGTCGGTGCAGGTGGAATTACGGTCAACTGAAAATCAATGGTCACTTTGCAGTCGGGCAAATTTTAAGCAGTCTGTGCTGGCAAACTGTTCTGATGCAGTGAAGGCAGGACGGTGTGTTAGAGAGAGTGCGGCCACACCATCAATTAAAACAGTGACATTCTGCAGCAAAACTGATTCATTTCAGTGGAATCACCATGACCAGTGGATTTGCTCAGAGGCATAGAAAATCCATGCAAATCCGTTGCCTCTAGTTTCACTCGGACACACTCATTTACATTGTTAACTAATACCAAAGCCATTCGATGATTTTTTGTATGATTGTGTCATATTTGTTGTGCTTCCTCATCTACATTTTTAGTAGTGTGTGTACTGCTCTTCTCCAAAGAGACATGGGCATTGGAAAGTTAACACATAGACATATGCAAATGTTTCAGCTAATGAGCTTATTCTAGCTGATTTGAATGGATACTTTTCTAAGCTTGGAGAGCTCTTATGACAATATTAGACCTTTTCAACAGAAGACATTAAGACCAGCTACTGCACCAACGATGACTTTGCTCTGTTTGAGTGTCCCAGTAAACCATGACAGCCCCAGAACAGTGAAAGTGTCTTCTGTGAAAAAGTTTATTGTGTCTGATGAGGACTAGCCTGTTCCCAGCTGATTAGCAGATAAAATGATCAGTCTCTGTCAATATTCAAATACAAATGTAGTATATATATATTTTTTTAATGATATATTTACCTATGCTAACGCTGAAGCTAAGATGCAATTCCATCTGAAATTTTTTTTCAATCTGAGCAGTGAGGAATAATTTGATGTTGGCAACAAGATGAAATGAGGTTTCATAAGGTGAAAGAAGCAGAACAGCACGACTGATTTAACAGGTTTATCTATACTGAGATTATCATCAATAATTGTTAATGAACAAAAATAGTGATATAAATTGCTGTGCTATCTGCAGCGATTTTAAGCCTTCAAGCCTCGTATTCTTAATTGATACATTTTGGAAACAACAGCAAATGAATAGAATCGATCAGTGAGTATCAATTACTGAGGCATCGATCTCTATAGAAGAAAGAATTCAGTCAGAGGCGTGTGTGTGTGTGTGTGTGTGTGTGTGTGTGTGTGTGTGTGTGTGTGTGTGCATGCGCAGCAGGATCTATATTGCAGAATTGTGTTTTTTTGCCTGTGCCACTTGAGACAGATAAAACGATTGTATTTCTCAGTGTGCAGCTTAACGTGCACACAGTGTAGCCCAACTTCCATGTGACACGCCCTCAAGGCTAAAAGCATCAGCCGTGAATCACAAGTGTGTCACCCCCAGAAATGAATATGACATATTTTTGCCTTCAGACAGACTTCCTAATTCCTGCAGGATAAAACTGCACTGCAGGAGAAGAGAGGGTGTGCTCTGTTTCAGTTATTTCCTTCCTCACTTCCACCCGTCCGCCAAGTAATGTGGCATTAAGATTTAGGGCAGAAAGCGAGGCTCTTCTGCACAGTGATTAGCAAAGCCCAGACGCAATAAATTAGACATTTGGGGTTTAGGGTGTCCAGGAATAAAATTATACTAATAACACAATGATAGTTCCCCTATTGGCTTTTTCTTGTGACTATTCAAAGGTAACACAACACGGAGGAGGCGATTAAAGAATGGAAGGAAAGTGAATGAGATGTGGACGCAGAGTTGAACAGAGAGGGAAAGTTTTTTTTTTTTTTAGAGCATCCTAAAAGTTCACATCAATCCTAGATAGCGTGACCCTTACTCCACCTTCACTATATCTTCTATACAACCTCACACTCTGGAGTGAACGCTGGTAACTGGTTAGAGTTAATCATAATAAAAGATGTGTGTCCATGGGGGTTTATGTGGGTCAACACCGTAGAAGTGTCTCTGAAACTCAAGGTTACTGGTCACCGTTGGAATATAAATATCTATAATGATGTGATAACTCATAGTGTTACGATTTGATTTGGGTTTAGAAATAATCATGACGCAAGCCAATGATGTTTTTATTCTTTCAAATGAAAAATGTTGACTGTAAGATTGAAACGGGAAATGAACGCTCATTTCCTGTTAACCCATCCGTCTCCCTGCAGAGATTGTGTTGATTTATAATGACTTCCCCGCCGTGACACACAACAGAGGGTTTGTCACATAAACCCAACTTTACAGGTGCTCATAAATAAATACCTGACAGCTGATTGGATGAACCATCCGTCCTAACTATGTATCACAGTTGCCAAAACCAGTTGGTATAAGAGCAAAAACATCATGTAAAAACACATAATTTCCAGCATAGGCCGTAAATAAAAATGCCACCCCCCCAAAAAATTAATCCAAAGAACCTTGGTCTCCCCCTAGTGGCTGGTAGTAAATGGATCATAAACCTTCAATTCAATTTGCTTCAATTTAATTCAATTTTACTTTTGACTTGACTGTTACTTCACAGCATACATTATCTGAAGTTTTAGACCTAGCAAAATTAAACTTTTACTGAATGATAATTGTAGGTTGTTCTTATCACATTGATGCATCACAAAGGGTTTACTTTGGCCTGTAAGTTTGGTTTTAATAAAATATCTGATGCTATGAAAACAAGAGTTAGGGACTTGATTCAGAAAGGTTGAGTGTTATTATCATCGGGGCCGCGCTATTGTGGCCCCAACCCACGATTCCTACTGCATAGACTGCGGCTCTTAATCTAAAATGTCAGCGTTTGTATTTTGGCTTTATTTCTGGACAGGTGAAGGAAGAGGAGACATGTTGTCCATCTTTTACAGTCTGTCATTTCTACAGTAACATCTGAAGAAGCTGCCAGTGTTTTTAACAAATAGTCGCATAACTCAAACACAATGTGACTTCCTCCCGGCTTTACATCATCGTTTCTACAGCAGCTTGACGTTGCTACCGATGTAAACATTTGTCTTTTTGAGAGTGTGGTTTCCTTCTGTCAGATGTGGGATTGACCAACTGAAACTGGAAGGCCCAGATGAACTGTGGTAAAGACAAAGGATATTATCACTAAAATAGAAACAGGCAGACATCAGTGCTATTTGTAATCACTGTGGATCCTGTAGAGCATTAGACTGTTATTTTCTCATGTTGCCATCACCAAGGCATGACAGTTTAATTTATTTCCTGTGTGAGGTTGTTGCAAGTGTTGAAATTCTTATTCAAGTCCCGATAGCTCTTAAAAGTTCTATTGTAGATAAATAAGGAATCCTTCATCCTTGAAATGAGCTTGAGTGTCGTTTCCATCGAGTCATCTGCACAAAGTTACCTTTGAAATTTAGGTAGGTGGCAGGAGCATGGTTTTTAAGTGAATTAATACATACATTTATGTGAATTAATGAAGAATAGATAAATAGGGACCTGTCTCAAGGGTTTGAATGCACACTTTACATGTAAATACATCACTGGAGAATGCTAGCTGGAAGAGGCAGTATTTATGTTCTCTGATATGATATATATTTTGGGGATTAAGCTTCCTAACAGCAGACCAAGCTACTTGTGTCATACATGATGGAGATGGCTGAAATCAGTCACCTCAGGGGGGAAATGAGGAAGGGTTTTAAGGGAAACAGAGCACATCATGAGCCTCAGATTCATGTCCTGGTTCTTCATTTTTATCAAAAGCCTCACAGAAATGGTGTTACCACTGCAGGGTGTTATTTATGGACCACTATCTGCATTTTTCATCACAAAAGAACAAGTTGTACGTAAGACAAAAACTTTAGATAACGCATTACATAACCGATCCAAAATGATTGGTAAGCCGTCAGCTTTGATAGGAAAGAGAACACTCCTGCATCAGCCATGCAGAGCAGCGAGCACATCTCCTCTGACATACTGTCTCAGCCTTTGATATGGAAGCAGAAGTTTCTAACTGCCTCTCTCCATTTCTCCCTCCCTTCTCCCTCCCCACCCTTCTTGCTCTCTTTTCTTTCTTCCATCAGGGCGAAGTGGGACCCAGGGGATGGAAAGGAGAGGTTTGTCGAATTAGACTTTGCGGCATTAGATATAATCCATTCTGTCTTATTCTTCACCGCGGCGAGAAGCCCTGTCAAGCCTGCACGGCTGCTATAGAAGACTAACAGAGCCAATACCTCCAGGCTGGGGGAAATCTGGCCCCCCGGGCAAAAATATACATCACAAAAGCACTCCTTTCTAAAGGCGCACACATCTTAAATATCAAACACTGTACTGTCTGCAGAATCACAAGTTATGTGGCCTCTCTCCGTTGTGCCAGTGCTGTACAATTTGGAAGATATAATTGAATATAGTCTGTGTTATGCTTTTTGATCACTAATAAAATCTAGTGAAGTAGAAAACATTAGCATGCCGTATGTATACATGTATAAACTGCTTCCTGCTTCTGTTCTTGCACAGATCAGTTTCACCACAGTGGCGTATGTACCACTTGAAATTCTTCTAGAATATAACTCTATTCAAACAATGGTTCCTTGATTTCAGACAGAGCTCGACAAAACCAGGCTTCTCTTTTCTATCTAAAGGGACGTTGATTTTGTGAGTCGAGGACGACAACTGTCCACGGCAGATATCATCAGTTGTAGCTGATATTATCAACCAAGCTATCAGCTCGCTAATTATCCCTCCGCGAGCTGTCTCCGGCTGACTTTTAGTGCTTCAAGCCGACTTGTTTACAAATTAGAGCGATGCTAAAGGGTCTTAAAAGAGACTGAAACTGCATATCCAAGGCAAACAGCATCCTCACCGGCTGATCCATGTGATCCAGTTTAGGGCTAGTCAGTTATTCTATTAGAAAGATTTAAGAGCAGACTGTTATTTTGGTCTGACATAACCCTTTTATAGTGTTTATCGCTCGCACACAGATCCACCACAACTTTAAAAGTGGGTTCAAATGTTCTGCTTGCTTAAGCACGCTCATGTTGACATCTAGTTTATTTTAATTTGACAAGAGACAAAGGTTTTTGGATGAGGGCTAACTCTCTGATCTTGTCTGGGTTACATTTCCCTAAATTCTCCAAATCCATTAAGAGCAGGATAAAGCTCCTAAGCCTCCTAAACTCTTTGATACTCCATGTTTTTTACATAACATGTAAGCACTTATGCAACTAACTAAACAAATGTAATCTAGTTAGTTAATGAACTGCAACTTAGCTTTGGTGCTAACAGAAATAGTTTACTATTTGATAACTAATTACCCAGACACGCTAATGATTGCAGCAAATTTTAGGGCAGCTTATGTAATAACTCACCGTTTATTTCAGTGCTTGTGCCTTTGCTCTTTCATTGGTAGCCAGCCGGGCCCTATTTGGACAATATTTAGGGGCGGCACTTAGCGAACATTCAATTAATCTACAGCATAATTTGGTAAATTGCTGCAAACAGTATCAGGCCCCAGCTTCTTTTCCATGTGATTTTAGATTTTCTGTCTCTCCTTCTGCTTTTTCAGAAAGGTGTGACAGGTGACACAGGCCCGAGGGGTCCTGAAGCAAAGAAAGGTGACATGGGACACATGGGTACTGTTGGTCCCAGGGGATTTCAGGGCCAGGATGGGTTGCCAGGCCAACCGGGCCAGCCAGGATATCCAGGGAAACCTGTGAGTGAACCAAGAGAGAAATAATTGGGCTGAAAGATACAATCAGTGATTTCCTGTCTGGACTAGGGGAGGTATGTTTGGGAGTAATGGGGTGCAACGATCAGTGTTTGTGGGCTGCTGAATGTGAAGACAAAGAGTGGAGCGCTGACATCCTGTAAATCTGCAGGCATAGTCAATCACAGGATGAGTCCGCTTTCCTAGTCCCTGAGTGGGTTCAGCTAAAGAAAGGTGTAATTGTGTGTTGCAGGGCAAACCTCCCTCAGATGAATATCTTCTAAAGCTCCTCACTGATGTTCTGCGAAGTAAGTGTCTGTTTTTTCTGTCGACCAGAGGGGAAAACCACAGTTTCCCTTGGTTCAGTCTGATTAAGTTGTCTCGAATTGAAAGCTGCACATTTCACATAATTCCTTTGATTGATTCTCATTAATTATAACAAACTGGGGTTAAGCAGGTTATTCTGCTCTTTTGCTTTCGTGGAGTGGCGCTAAGTTAAATAACACAAAACATATTGGATGGTTTTCATTATTTAGCAATATTGACATGAACGTAAAGAACCAAACACTCCCTAACTGTGTAAATGCCTTTGACATGTTTACCCTTTATCTAAAAGCAACTCAAGCATGAGATGCCTCCTATGTAGCTTCTACGCCTCCCTGACTCGTTAAGTCACATATTAGCTCCTAACAACAGAGACTAACAGAGATGCAAGAAATGTCAACGTGAAGGAATCCAATCCACCAAATGGATACCTCTTGCTCTCTTGAGCATTGATTCTTTCTTTTGCAACCTCGAGTTTGGAGGAAATAATGTTTAAAAGGTAGAAAAAATAAGTTAGTATCGTTCGGGAATTGGCTACCACTTCCAATGTAGTGGTAGCTAGCAGTAGAAACCCTGAGAATGTTGTAAACCTGTATATGTCCGGAGTTTGAAATTATAAATTCAATTGAATAACACTAATAGTACTTTCTGGCTGTGCCCTACAGATCAACTCCCAGCACTGCTCCAGACCTTGGCCCCCCAAGCAAGGTGTGAACCCTGCCAGAACATCAAGGGACCCCCGGGCGAGCCAGGAGCACCAGGTACCAAAGGCTCCATGGGAACTCCAGGCTACCCTGGCAGCAGCGGCTCTCCAGGCTACCCAGGGCCAACTGGACTTCAGGGTCCTGCAGGCATCAAAGGTAATATGACCCATAATGTATACATTTGTTAAGGTATTCATCAACACCTTGTGAAAGTGCAGGCTCTCTATAGGCAATGCTTCCTTACAGACGGCGTCTGATTCACTGTCTGAAACTGGGACAACAATCTCTCTTTACCCCAAAGAAAACAAAAGCAGCACATCTCCGTGAGCAAGAGTGAAGGCAAAATTTACTGTTTCTTTTATCAACTATTAAAATCAAAACAGTGTCAACGCCTAACAAATTGGATGCGTTGATGTTCACTGTTGCCCATAAAACAAGTCATTAAACAAGTGAACATCAGTGAACGCCAGCAGAGCAAAAGACAACAAATACCGAATGCATCCCAATAAGCTGTCTCTGATTTATCACTACTTCAAGACAGGGAATGGCTAATCAGCTGTGAAAGATGCCAAACTGTACCACTCTGCTCATGTGGACTATTTAAGTTTGCTGGTTCAGGAGAGGAGCAACACCAGAGGTGTGAGGTTTTGTTAGAAACACTGAGGGAACAGAATGAAGGCTGAATGCAGTGAGAAAAAAGGGATTAAATGTCCTGAATGACATTTTATTCACAAAGCATCTTAAAAAGGTAATTGCACTCATGTCATTTGTAGATGCACTTGTCTCTATTGCTCAGTGTAAGGCAGGTTTTACTTGTTAAAAACAGTTGCATAATGCCTTCTATTGATCTGGCACTGTTTTGTTATGTCACACAAGTACAATTCTAGATCACTGGAGTACGTCTTTAAAGCCGTTTTCAGACATGAACTCTGGAAAATGTCAGGACTTTTTGGTTTTGGATGTTTGCCTTTCACATATGAAGAGGGCAGTAGGAAAATCTCCGGTTACATGTTTTTTTATCTTGAGTGTTAAGGCGAGAGGTGGCGCAGTATTCCACAGTCCGTCGCAGAGATTGTGTGTTTTGGTTTACAGCGCATCAACACCGGCTTCACAAAAAGCTCTCGAATTGTGTATGAGGCCTTTTTTCTCTTTTCTCTTTGTTTGTTTTTCTTGTTTTTTTTGTATTAATTAAGTCATCAGCAATGCACCCACATGGAGTTTCTAATAGGGGGCTGGCAGGAGAAACGCTGCAGAATAAGCACTGCAAATGACTCGGACGTGTGTGTTCCCACATACAGCCCCTGCTGATTATTTCAGGAGATCATGTGGGGTTCATGTGCATTTCTGAAAGAGGCTTCACTTTTATTTTAGTTATCTTTGTTCACATAGAGATCAGAGGGATAAATATGATGAATTTGAGCCAAGGTTGGCCTAAGATGATTCGTTCTCGTTTTCTCTGTGAATTATGTGTCTACAAAGTTTCACTGGGGGGTATGAACATTGCGTGTCCTGTAATCGATGAGAACTTTGTAGACTCAGGCTTGAACAGAATGTTTAAAGGAGCTAAATGAAAGAATAATGTCTTTTTCAGCTGTATAACTTACGCTCAGCCATCTGGAGGGACAGATTCTCCCCAAGAGATTCCTCCAGGATCCTGGGGAGTGGTGCTGCGCAAACAGTATCCTGCTGGCAACTGCATTCAGAGGCTTTTCACCCACACAAGTGGCACAGCTCTAAAGACGACAACATTGATTAGTCTGCCTGTCAGCGCACCACTTTGGTTCACACAGAAACTCTATCACTGATTAAGAGGAAACTTTGAACAAACACCCCTGAGACTGAATCCCACTAGTGATCACCAAACTTTTTTATCCTGAGTCACTAAGAGGTTGACATATTTTTAAGTGAAATGTGTCACCAACTAGTGGACTGCCATTACATTTAGTATGGGTATTAATCTTTCCCACAGGACAGATGTAATAATGTTCATCCACTGACTTTTCATCTCACACATCATCAGGTCAAACTTGTATGTCGTCCAACATATAAACAAGGTATTTCCTGGTAATTAGCAAATGTAAGCAGGCTAACATGAAAATGATGATGACGAATAGATTACTATATTAGCATCAGGTTAAATGATGCATGCTGACATTTAACATTTAGCTTGAAGCACTGATGTGCCTAAATACAGCCTCAAAGAGATGTCAGCGCTTAGACTTGTTGCCCTGCAGAGATATTTCCAAGGTTTCACACTTAAAAAATCTGCAGACATTTCTCTTACTCCAACTTGTTTAGGTAACAATGATCAGTTAAACTTGTTTAAATCCTGTCTGATGATTGTGAGGTGTTCCAGTGTCCACATGGACCACTGAAACTGTGATGCCCAAAAGAGACTTATTTAAATAAAACTCCAAACAAGTGCTTTTGATAATATGCTTGAATACGAGTAAGGTTGTAAAAAAACAAATAATGTGGCGAGTTAGTGGTGGATAAGTTGCTGTATTGTTACCTTTTAGTGAAAGCCTGTGGACCCAGCACAGGTCTGGACAGTGTTAACAGAAACACACCTTTACAGATACTCAAATTGTATGTTATTGTTAAAGGAGATATATTGTGTCCTCAGGTGACATGGGATCCAGAGGTCTCAAGGGCAGCAAAGGAGAAGGTTACCGTGGACCTCCAGGACCACCTGGATATCCAGGTATGTAAATCTGCACCTATCCGAACGCTCTTTTAAATGACTCATCCATTATTCCGTTTTGTGAAGAAACAGCTATTTTGACAACCGCAATGTTCTGACATCTGAGCTTTCAGATCTGTGCACGAATGCACTTTTAACAAAAAGGCATCTGGGCTGTTGGTAGTCTTACATTTTTAATACGTTCCTGGGTGGATCAGGTTTGTACTTAGTTCTCAATGAGTACTATTAGTGACAGCATGGTTGGTTTGGTGAGGGAGATGTGACGGCAAGATACAGACAGTAAGTGCAGTATTTTCATCACACATGAGTAGATGCAATTTATGATCCAAATTATGCTTTTTTTTGTTAGAATGATGACTCAAATTAACTAGAACCGTTGACGTTATTTCCATACATGACGCAGAAATACTGCTCACACAAAATTCTGTTGTATCTTTCTTTATCCCCGCAGGAATTCAGGGTCCCCGGGGATTTGATGGAATTGGCCATCCAGGCAATCAGGGAATTCCTGGAAAACAAGGACCTCAGGGAGACCCTGGTAAACGGGGAAGCTCAGGGCCCCCAGGGGTGTGTGATATCTCCATGTGTTATCAGAGCTACAACCTCAGGGAACATTACAGCAAAGGACCCAACGTCTGAGGACATTGCAGTGTGGGAGAGGCTGCTTTTACGGAAGTGATTTACTGTATTAGAGATTTACAGAAGTGCGTGTGACTGTGGACTCCATTATGAGAGTACGTGGGAAAACAGCTGCACTGGAGGCGGACATACCCCCATGATTCTGGATTTCATGATCAAAGATGGTCAGCAGGGTCACAGTAACTTACTGAGATACCAGGCTGACATGGCTAATTCAAACTTTAAACATGCAAAGTTTAACAGCAGGTTTAAACGGTGGTTTCTTATCCGGAGTTTTTCTGGAAAGAACCGAAATTGCTGTAACTGAAACGTGTTGTTTTTTGTGTAACTATCAAGATAATTCATGTTTGGGAAAACACAACAGAATAGCTACCTCCTCTTTTACCTGAGTCACTCTTTCAATTAATGATACCAACAGGTATCATTAAGGCCAACAGACAAACATCACCAGCAGTCCGCACAAATATCAACATGCATTCACAAAAAGAGACTAATCAACTTATTATAATAAAGAACCTTTAATATACGATTAATAAGAAATCACATAGAAAGCCAATTAAAACATTGGTCTTTCCAATACTTTGAATAACATATAAAAACTGATCCAAAATGAATAATTTATCTTTTCTACTTAGTTCATTATATAAATAGCTAAAATTGCATATTAATGGAAGTGGGCATTACTTATCTCTCATGCTGTGTTGGAAAGCTGTGGTTCCTTTTGCTTCTCCGAACCTGTGAAGTAAAATCTGCCCTCAGCACAGCTCTGTTCCAGAGAGAATGATTGTATCAGCAAATTATGTTAAAAGTACAGTACATTCCTTGATGTTACATTGGGATACGTCACAAAGGAGGAATGGAGCACATCCCTTTCACACCTTTCACCTCTTCATCTTGTGAAAGACAAGCAACTAACAAGCTAAGAAACTAAAAAAGATTTCATGAATGCGTAAAACCTGCAGATGGCGAGCACAAGATTCTTCCTTATTTTACAGTCAGCCTGCTTTAGAGACAATATGTGAAACCTTACCATCACCAGGGGCTGCGCTAATCAATCACCGTGGCAGACAGAGCTTTAAAGGATCCATTCTATTCTGTCTATTTTTAGGTTTTGCTTATCAATTTTATATATTGACTTATTTTGCATCGCATTTTGGTTTGCATGAAATGCCAATAAGTCTCAAGAAAGTGCCTCAACTGCAGATCATACAGACACTTATTATTGATAGACATTTATTTCTGTTTTCCCCATTTTATATTTATATCCTCTCATGTTTTAGGGGAAGAAGCCTCACTGTTTCTGTATACGTCCACATTATTGTCAGCTCTAACTCAAAACCTCCTCCATGTTTTCTGTTGTCTTGATAGATTTCGCAAAGGTGCATCTCCACAACACTAATTTCATCAGGGCCACAACAACTCATTGTCCCATTTTTTTCACTAATGAACTACTTATGCTAAAACTTATTTAGCATCCAGTCACTTTCATTTTCCGTTTCTTGCACTAGATTGAGTAACCATTAATTGAACAAAAACAATAGCTCCCTGTAGCTCATAGGGCCATCCCCTTCCTGGTGGAGTGAAAATGATGTACAACTATTAGAAATAATTAATTAATTAAAATGCTACGTTTTTAATCAAAATAAAGAAAAGCTAATTATCATTTGAAATTTCCTATTTATATTCATGGTTTAACCATCATAATGACAATCATAACAAAGAAAGTCAGCAAAAAGCTTTTCTTATTTTCACTGTATCCCCTGCCTTTGAGCAGGCCTTTTGTCTGAGGCCTGTGCTCTGTAGCTTTGGACACTCTGATAGCATACATACAACATTCATTGATAGCAGCACAGTTCCATACTCTTCCAAAACTATCAACCCCAAGCTTAAGACGCTTTTGTTGGCTTCCTTTTTCGCTTTAGCACCTGCTATCCCTTCATGTGTTGTTAGCTATTTAAAAAAAGGCAGATCTGGGTAAAGATTCAGCATCACTTAGCTTAAGACAGCATATTAGTTTTGGGATATGACAAGACATAAAATGTTTAAAGTGATGAGGATGTACTTTAATGTGCATTAAGCCAAAGACCTGCTGGAAGAGTAATGCTTTTAAAATGATTACCCTACTATTTATTACAATAATTTTTTTTATGAAAACATAATATTATATATATTTTACGTGTTAGTATGCTAATATTCCATTAAACCATCACATCTTAAGCGTCCAAATGTCTGATTTCAGAGTTTGCCAGCATTATTTTATTTAAAATTAAAACGACAAATCTGAAAAAATAAATAGCTTGGCTAGCAGCCCTTACAGGTTACATAGAGTAGTTTTTTGAGTTTGACAAAACAACAAAATAGTAATACTTTTGGAATTTGTAGTTTTTCCAGCACTGTAAATGTGCCCTACCATAAGGGCTCTTCCTCTGGGGACCATGAATGTGCTGAATTTAATATAATTCTACATTAAATTTAAGCTTATCTCTGGTACATGGAAATGGTGAACATGAAATGGTTTCATCCTATGAGGAGCATGAATGTGATCATGACAATCTGCCATTTGTAATGCACCAATTGAAATATTGGTCAGAGAGAGGGCTGAACGGGTTCATCATCCGAGGAGCATGAATGTGATCATTAAAGTTCATACAAATCTGTTTACCTAAAATATATTATTTATATACCATTTATTTGCAGGATATAGTAAACTTTAGATCAGTTTTTTTTTTTAGATCTTTTTTATAAACAAATTACATAGGCTTTCCCTAAATAGCTAAAGCAGATTTTAAGTTTTTATGGTTTCATTCTTGCGAGCTCAAAACACTTGAGCTTGCATAGACTTTGAGTTCCATTTAACCAAGTGTTTTACAAGCCTAAACTCCAACAATACATGCTACACACTAAAGTGAGTCACGATGTTAAAAGTGACTCGTACACCGAACCGTCCAACACACTTACCTCTGCACTGTACCACTTGTCTTTGGACTAACAGAAAAGAGGTAGAGAAAAGGCTCCAGCATCACAGTCACATGTTTTTCTACACCCACTCCAGCCTGCTACCTAAAGCTTTTTGTAGCAGTACATCAATGTCACGCTACTTCCGCTTTTGCTACTGACTAAGCTCCCGTCCTTCTGCTGGGTACAGTCTCACATTTAACATTGTGAGTCTGAAAGGTGCAGCTTTGGTTGGTTTCAACACAGTATCTTCTGTATCATGAAAAGCTCTCTTTTTCTATCTTATATATAATCTGTCATTCCTGGGTGCTGACACCTACTTAAAGGTGTCAGCCTTTTCTGAAACAATCTTTGCTGTCGAAACAATTTTCCAGTGCAGACGGTGACATGATTTGTTACATGTGACATTTTGAGTTGAGTTTGCAATCTCATCAGAAAACAATGGTTAAACAAGATCTTTAACCAGGTTCTTGTGGAGGACTTCTTTGCATTTCAAGCTTCTGAAATTGAATTATATTCTACGAAACATTGATTTGTTTATATTTTTCAAATGTTAAATATCCCTGAATGCTGGAATGATATTTTTGTACCTTTTATGAGCAACATATGAAAAAACATGGCATTATTATGTTTGTTGTAAAGTTTTTTTGTATTGAAATAAACTTTAATTATTTAACATTGACTTTTTATTGACTTTACTGCAATTTGTTATAATACTTCAGTCAGGACGAATCTTATTCAAAAGGATCCATCCTGTTTATTGGCTACATGATGGTGATATTGATGGATCTTTGATCAGTAATATGTAGTGAGAGTCACACTGACTGCACTATGATCCTGTCAGGATACAAAGCATTAAAATCAATGGTGAGATCTCTGCTGATTGGTTAACCCAGCCCTTAAGATGCCCTCACAACTTTCTGGCTTGTTTAAACTAGGGAAAGGAAACAGACCAACCACAGTGTTACATAGACAGTTGTCTTGGATAGACTGATCTGTCTGAGCAGTGCTGTGTCCCTGCAGCCATTATCATACTGCTTTATAGGCTGAGGGCAAAAGGCTGCTCTCTGCCTAATGGGGTCAGACTATGAGATGCTTTAGATGGTCACTGTGTCAGATGAGGGTGATTAAAGAGTCATAAATTCTGCCATGACAGTCAGAACATTGCTTCCCCACCAATCACGCTTGCCATCTTTTACAATGTGGATGACGTCATTAGAAGCACTTGTGACTGACTGACCAGGGTCTCTCTTTTTTATAAAGTCGTGATCATCCCTTGAGGAAATGTCCAAAAGAAAGAGGTGTGGTTCAACAAACCTTTCCCAAACATCATAACTCTTTCGCTTTTCACATGTATGAATTTGTTCGCAAATTACCTCATTATGAAGAATCAGACAAGCCTGTCTTTCTATCAGGAGGTTGAGGAGCATCTGAGATGCTGTGTCTGTGGTCATCCATTGTCTACACACAACACTAAACCAATATATAAATTGTTGCGCCAGTTGCCCATTGCTTGTTTCTGAACCCACAGCCTACGTGTTAGGCTTCATGCAATCATTTTTCAGATACCACTTTTGTTTTTCAAATGATCATCAGTTCCAAATTCATATTTCTGATTGTTGGAAGCTTCAAGTCGATGTTATTAAAGCACAAAATATTGCAACCATTCAAAACACATTCTAACAAACATCTCTTTTACACCTTGACTAATAGGCCATTGACTAATTTCCCTTTACCAGTAATTGAAAACCATTGCATCAGGAACCTTTTTGCCCTGCATCTAGAATGATATGTAGAAACAAATCACTGTTACACTTCACAATGTTTCTTAAATGTGAAAATTAAAACTACCCAAACAGTCATAGCTTTTGGAAATTAAAGAGACACCAGTTATTACAGAGGTTGTATCTGAAGATGACCTAATATGTCAATATTTTTTACAATAGCATTACAACTTTTTTACTTAATTTGATCATCTTTCTGTTCTTGGACAGTTACCTCCATTTTAGTTTCCTTAAAAGAAACAAATGCACTCCAGGCCTTGTTTAAGATGTTTTCAAAGTAAATGGCCTGTTCAGTCTTTGTGTGTGTGTGTACGTGTGTGTGTGGATCGTGCTTACTACACACTGTGTCTTTATTTTACAGTAGCAGCACAGCAAGATGCTGACCGGGGTTGCTGGGGAAGTGTCATCCAGCCAATCACAAAGAAGTCTCCCTTAATCTTCCAACAGTGGGCCACTGGCAGGGGTCTGTCTGGCTGACTCTGCAGGCACCTTTGGATGAAAGCTACTTTGCCCGCTGAGTGTGCTTATGTAAGGAAACCCTGTTAGGTGCAAGACGTCTGTCTGTGCACTTTCCACTCCTGAACATTCGACATCTTGCATAATTTACACCACTACACCCTTTTAGGTCGGACAGGGCACAGGTAAATGCTTCAGTTGCTCTGTACATCTCTGCTGTCAGGTGAAAGAGCTGTGAACGATGTTGGCAGGGGTTAGATCTCAGGCTCTGTGGCACCGTGTTTCATTCTGATCGTGTGGCACTCAGCTCCATGTCCCAATGTCAGAGCAATGTCTTAAATTTTGATCCGTCCTGAACTTGCACTATGTCTCAAAAAGACATATGGTTATTGTCACAGGACAAGAACTTAGACCTTTGCTTTGGCCTGTTGTTGTTCCTCCATCTTCATCTGCATTATACTCATTAGTATGTATTTGTCAGCACTTGAGATGTAGTCATGTAAGCTGCATTGATCATGTATATTATTCTACTTAAGTAAAAGTATAAAATAAATGTATTATATATAAATATACCTAGTACTTGCTAAATGTAGCTGGTTTCCTGATCCAACAGTCTACTCACCTTAACTGTGCCAACTGTATATTTTATTTAATGCCAGAATAGTACAGACTCTGTCATATTAATAAATAATGATGATGCAGATGATGCTACTGACCACACTTCCATTGCCATATTTATTAACGACTGAATCATCTCAGGTTTTTCTTATTCTCTCAATCCCCCTCTCGTTGATTACTTGATGACAAAATGATGTGTAACACATTATACATATGTAGTGGAGTAGAAAGTACAGATACATGAAAAATCTGTACAGTAATGAAGTAAATGCACTTTGTTACCCACCACTGATATAAGTACATATTCCAAATGTATTTTCGGGTTTCATGGCCTATATTAGTGCTTTTGCATCAAAAACCCAGGTTGGGCTATCAGGTATTCCAACTGTGGCTGGTGGATTTACTGATTCTTTGTCCACGTTCACAATCATCAATGTTCACGACTGCTGCAGGAGAAAGCCCCAGACCACAGACCAGCAGTTACCATATGTCTTTCTTCTTTCACTGCCCCAAACAGGACAAGCCTCACAGAGAGATCTGCCTCTCACTTTGGATACATTTATTTTGAGTCATTGCTGATGTTACTCTCTCCCAGACCTGACCTGATGTAAAACACTAAAGCTTCTGTTGCACCTTTGGCCGTCCTGGGAGAGTGATACCTCACATGAGGCCCTCTAGGATGTCACACCTTGTTAAGCCCTATGAGGCAAATGGTGATTTGTGAATACAGGCTATACAAATAAAGTTTGACCGATTGATTTTTCCAGTGTTAGTTTATATGGTTGACAGAATATTCTGAAAAACTCTTTCATCCTGTTCCTTTCTCTCTCTCCTTTTTTTTAAATATATAGCTCCCTACTCTGCAGTGTTGACCTGCAAAAAAATTTGTGAGTATATCTTCTGTCTTCATAGAGCAGATGGCAGAGTTTGCCATCTGCTCTGTATGCTGGACATTGTCTGAACAGATAGTATACATAAATAAGTCAATGTATGATGGTCAATAGCAAATATTTACTTTCAGTTTGATATTGTTAATTTTTATTTTAACAGTTTAGGGAAATTACTTTTTCAGAATCAGTCTGAAAACTGCCAAATTTAAAGCACTCGTAAAACTAATGTGTTTAGACATCTCAGATTATATTTTAAATTTAGACATTTATATCTTCTTTCATTCCTACAACTGCAATGATGAACAACAAGCAACCTAATGTATCATACTGCTATCAGTTCAAAGTCCACTCTGGCACTGTGCATTCAGAAGTTGTTGTTCCCTGTAGTGGTAGCTGAGGGGATTCTGAAAAAGAGGTCAGAGTAGAGAGAAGCACATAAAACCATGGTCTGTTTCCTTGGTCTTGTCGTGGCAATTAATAATAATCCCACCTTAGCAAGGAGGAAACGAGACACAATTCTCTTACAGTATTGTCACACTTTAATGCTCGAGCATGGTACATACAACAGAGTTGAGTTTGTCATATGCACCCAGACAGAAGACAGTGGTTGGTATTTATACATTTGGCTAACCCCACCCAATCGGGAGGGGGTTGTTAAACAGTTAATGACACAGGAGAAGCAGCACTTCAAACATCTTCAAGCTCCTCCTAGAGAGGAACAAACTTATTGATCAGCCTCTTTGATATAAAGGAAATAGGTGACGGATATCCTGTCCCCTGCTCTCAGACCCCTGGAGTGTAACATCTGTCTCCAAGATCCCTTCTTAGTGTCTACAACCACCACAAATCCCCCGTGTTGTAAGGTCTTTGTTAGGTGAATTTGTGTAAGGAACATCAAAGTAGTTCCTTACATCAATCATAATGCCTGAATAGCTAATTACTATCACACTGTGTCCGGACTAATTAGATTACTGTGACTGGAGTAATCAGGCCAGCACTCACTCAGTTCTACAGGAAACAGCAACATCAAAGTTACATTTGTTAGAGATTCAATGATGATCAATCCAAGTATACATAAACATGATTATATTATGGTCACATGTTACATTTCCCTTACAGTCTGAGCCAAGGACACAGACCTACAGTGACCTCAAAATTCATTACATTCAATAATTTTATGAGAAATCTTTTCATCTTTCCATTCATCTGTTCACAATAACTTTTAGTAAAACACACTCTTACCATTAATAATACTTAAAACCTTAAAAACTGTTTTCCCAGAAAAAAAAGGGACATCTGGCTGTCTTTTTGACATTTTCAGACATTTTCCGTAGAATGATTCATGGATCTGGATGAAATACATCTGGCAAATTTAAGACTGATATTTATGGGTGTGTGTAATGTGTTGTGCTTGGACTGACTTTACGGGGACTGTTGGGACTGGGCGGGGGTATGCGCTCTACTGAGTGCTATTCTAGTTTAAACATCAACTGAAGAAAGAAAAAAAGCCAATAACCGAACATAAAATAACAACTGATGGTGCAATGAAGATCAGCCTGTGATTGAAATAATACAATTGTCCATGTGGTTTTTAGCACTGAGTGTTTATAAGGAACTATAGTGTAGCTATAAACGGCAGTGGACAGTGCACAATATTTCATAGCCATAACTGTTTTGTATAAACAGGACATAGCTGAGCACAGCCACACATCAATTCACTTTGGAACAGACAGCAGTGTTTTTTTTTGTTTTTTTCTAAATTACTAGCCACTGTAATGTGGATGAGTGATGATGGAAGCTGCACGGAGAAAAGTGAGTAGGATGGCATTTTAAAGTGTCACTGTGAGAATGCACTATTTCTGGAAATGTATAAAAATCCTGGCTTACACACCGGGGGTGTGTTGTTTGAAAGACATGGGCCTGTCTACTTGACAGGTAATTATGATATCATATGTTACTGAGCTGAACTGTAGGAGGTTGAGGATCCATTTATTTGGTGCTGAACCTCAGTTGCTTGGACTTTTACTTTTATAATGGGTTTCTTTTGAGTCACCCACCTTTTTTGAAAGTTTTCAAAGTTTTCGATGGTTAAAAGGCAGAAAGAACAAATGACGTTGAGGTACTCAACAGATGATGTGTCCCTTAACATCTGCTGGTGATTTGCAAACTAGTGCAGAAGACCTTCAAACGTTTAAGGGATATTAACTGTCTTGTTCTGTTTTCCAGCAGAAAACAGGAAAGGCTGAGCATCAGGCTCAGTACAAACACCAGTCAGGAAGTTGTTCCTAGTGCATTCAGCTGGATAATGTTGTGTAGATCAGGTTTTTGTTTGTCAATCTTACAATTAATTAAGATAATAAAATTCCATCAATAACAATGCAATCCTTATTTTTAATCCAACACAGATGGTTCAGATGGACACAAAAGCATTTGTTATCTTAGCAACGTGGCCACTGGACCGGAAAATTATGACAGTGTCAATGTGAAACTAACAAAGACTCGGCACCACTTTGCGGAGGATGAAATAATGAGGTCTCTGAAAGTGCCAATCTCACAGCAGCTCAGTTAAAGCACAATCACTAGCGTCTTATATCAGTGTGTC
This sequence comes from Pleuronectes platessa, assembly GCF_947347685.1. NCBI lineage: Eukaryota > Metazoa > Chordata > Actinopteri > Pleuronectiformes > Pleuronectidae > Pleuronectes > Pleuronectes platessa. The sequence continues at coordinate 4,176,351 of NC_070645.1, read as the reverse complement.
TTCAGGAAAGAGGAATGCTAATAACACTCATCGGGGAGGCATTCAGGTTTAATCTGCTCTGCCTCCAAGTGTCATTGTTCCGTCCATCGGGACAAATTAGTATCCGTCTGCTACTTTTTACACAACGTGGAAAAAAACGTTGACTCTGACTTACAAACTTTGACTGTAACATCTCTTCACACAGTTTTAGAGCTTCACCACTGAGACACAATGAGGATCAGATGAAAATTACAATCTACTGATTGCGAAAATTACATTTGCCACTGTTTCACCCCATGAACGGACTGACTGCTGGCGGCCAGGGGTGGACTGGCCATCTGGCATACCGGGCATCGTCCCGGTGGGCCGTTGACCCAATGTGGGCCGGTCTGGTCTGCTATGTTTTTATTTTTTTTCTCTTCTTCCTCTCTAAATTCCCTCCAATTGGGCCGGCCAATTGGCTACAGAGGGCTAGCAGTGTGTTGCCAGTATCGACACATATTATTGGTCTATTGTTTGTCATTGTCAATCAGTCATGGGCTGACAGGCTCAGAGAGCCCTGACAGTGCTGTCAATCACAACACAAACCAGGGTGGGGCGGGACCTCATTCCATTTTGGGGGGGGGAGTCGCGGGACGGGCTGCTGCTGAGACAGAAACTTAAAATGGATAATAAGAGTAAAAAACGCCTGGGTGGCGCTGAGAAGCATCGGGAAAAAAAGCCTAAGTCTCTGGAGGTGGAGGCTGCTAAATGTGCCAAACTGACGGACCTGTTTGGTGCCGGGTTCACCAGCCCAGCAGCAGCAGGTGCGCCGGGAGACGAGCGAGGAGGACTCGACAATGATGAGCGAGTGGAGGCAGACATGGTAAGTAACGTTGGCCTGGGGCTGGCTAGGCTACATTTTTGAGACATGTCCAAAACAGAGTAGAAAACGTTTTTGATGTGGTTTTAATATGCCGAATTGTGATATTATGGGTTATTATTGTTCAGATGATTTAGCTAAGCTAGCTAAGAGCTGCTAACGTCGTTTACTGTTGCCATAGCATCAGTAAACTTTCTGAGCTGTAAATAGAGATGAGAGTGCTTATGTGTTGATCCTTAATGATGTGATCATGTACACTAAATTATCAATTATTACAGGGTGTTGTGATATATTTGAGGAGTCGTTCTCCCTTTGTTTTATATGTGGACATTTGGGACCACTGTTAGAATTGTAAGTTTATCATGTATTTTTTAATGTATAAATTCATACTTCATTATTATAACAATTTTCAAAAGGTTTTAAAAGAAACACACATCCAAAAAGTTCTCAACTCTAGGTTCAGGACAGAGGAAAACATTTTCTTTATTTTTCAGACATTATAATGTATCCATGTCCTTCTCAGGTTGACCACTTGACATGTGAGAGCCTGAGGAGTTGTTCCCCCTCTGTCTATGTTCGAGGACTTGCTCTCTGTCTGCCTCCACTCTCTGCCTTCACTGTACCAAAGTTTGTCTGTTGAGTCTCCTCTAGTCTGGTGAGTTTATCATGTTTTATGTTTTATGAAATCATACTTAATTTGTGATGATTAGAGACATTATAATGTATCCATGTCCTTCTCAGGTTGACCACTTGACATGTGAGAGTCTGAAGAGTTGTTTTCCAGACACAGGTAGAGCTGGCAGGGGCGTCACCCTGGGCCTGCCCTTTTGGGCTGGGCTTCAGCTGCAGATCTAAAGGCTGCTTCCAGGGGCATGGGGCCCTCAGCCTTTGTTTTTCTTTGCTTCTGCACCTTACAACATACATCACACCTTATTTTCACACATCCAAACACTGTTTACACCACTGACGCGTAACATATTTGACACATCCCACTACGTAGTTAGAGCTATCTTGATTTGGAGTTAAATAAATTTACTTTTGGCATGAGAGGTTTGTGTGTGGCCTCCCTTCTTGTTGCCATCTTTGAGCTAGGTGGTAACAGTAGTATGCATGAGAGAAGACGCCGTGAGATTTGTGGACTTCTATGTGGTGTCCGCTGATAATGTAGTGGGCTGGTCTGGACAGACAATGCCAGGGCTGAATTTTTGTCCCAGTCCACCCCTGCCTTCAGCGCATTTCTTTGTCCATCGGTCATAATGCAGCCCCTGACGTATGAATGTGGCCATGTATATGGACGCTGTAACTCCGCTGTCCCTCCTGCCCTGATTGTGTCAGAGGGATTCCACTCGCTCGCTCTTGGCAGCGCTCCCAGTGGCCTGTGGAGGAGGAGGAGATGTTTTTAATGAAATAGCTTGATAGTAGCTGATAGTAAAATATATAATTTCGACTCCAATTGTATTCAGCTGATGATTCCAGAAGTCTGTGTGTATTTGGAACAAATGTCTTAGGCTTCACACTTGACATGTGCAGTTTTGAATTTGATGTGATTAGCACACACAGTAGGTTCAGTATAAACAGTATAAACAGTGACTTGCGGTCAGAGGGGCTTGGGCAGCGTGCCTCAGTCTGTGGACCGAGATGAACTTATCTTCTGCTCTGCCAGATCCTTTTGATAATTATGAATTTTTTTTATTTAACAACATCAAACTGACCTGAGCGTTCGTGTGTGTCGCAGATGCTGATCTCCCTCATGGCGACACCATTCACAGCATCATTATCTTAAGCAATTTGTCCACAAAATAAAAGCACATTCTTAATTTTGTTGCTAAAATACTTTATATCGAGCTGAATTACAGAGCTTTTATTTTGAAAACTTGTGTCTGAAGATTGTGTTTGTTACTTTATGAAAACTGATACTCCAGTTTGAGATTCACTGAACGTTGAGTAAACAGGTGAACTGCTCTTTGTGTTCGTCGGACTTTTCTTGCCACAGCTCAATTCCTGAGGGTCATTCTTTCTTTCTCAATTTCAGCAAGATAACGTGCAACCAGCATCAGCACCGGCCCAAACAGCCCCTTCCAAACAGGCAGGTTGAGAACATCCACTGCTTGTGTAAGAACTATTCTGATACTGACCAAAAAATGCAACCTTAAATATTCTTTGTGCGAAACTTTACCTACAGAACCAACCTGCAGAGCTCTTCTCCCTCTACCGGCCTGTGACGGTGCATGTGGGGTGACGTGGCCCCGCTGAGCGATGGGACTCGTCCCCCGTGTCCTCTGCTAATCGAGGCTCTGCCTGTCTGGGTTAATTGCGAGAGTTTAGTGAGGGTGGGACCAGGGGCGTTTCTAGGGTTGAAAGAAAGGGGGGGCTTAGCCCCTAAGGATGCTGAATGTTTGCGCCCGCAAAAATTCAGCATCCTTAGGGGCTAAAAGAAGTAGGAGTTCAATCTTGCCTTCCATTTTTCTTCCACAGATGGCGACATAATTCTGAAGACCCAAGCCTCCCCTGTGTTTACGGATGACGATGTCACCTTGTGTTATCAGCATCAGAGCGGCAAACACAAACAAACCAGCTTCTTTAAAAACGGAGCATTGATTGACTCTAACAGTTCGTCCGGTTCAGACCGAGTCATAAAGATGACTCTTAAGAATGTGACACGGGAAGATGAAGGCTTCTACAGGTGTGCGTCCCACGACAGACAGCTGCAGAGTCCAGAGAGCTGGTTATCAGTGAGACCGGACAGAGGTCAGCTGAACATCATCACTCTGCTGTGTGTTCTATAGAAGCGGATCAGTGTCATATATCAACTGTTGTTTCTTTTAGGAAACTTCACATCAGAGGAGACTCCAGCCTCCACTGGTATTTTTCTTATTCATATACATCTACTTGTTTTGGAGGAAATACTCAATATTAATCAACACATTTTCCATTATTGAGTGAAGCCTTCTGGTTGTCTGGTTCTCCTCCTGCTCTGTCTTTTCATCAAGGTCAAATTTCATCAGGAAGATCCCTCAGGATCTAATGAGATGAAAGAAACTACAATGGGACTCAGTAGAGCGCATATTCAACAAGGCCCAGCAGTCCCCTTAAATACAATCAAGCTGCACCAAATTTCACACACTCATAGATATCAGTCCTCTACATACGGCAGATTGTTTTCATTAAGGTCCAAGAATTATTCCCTAGGAAAACGTTTTAAAAGCACAATGTTAAAGAAAGAGTTAAAAAATGACTGGATCGGCTTAATACCAAAATACAGTGGGCCCTTTCCTGACACTTACTACATGTGTCCGCCAAGAGGATTGGAAATCCAATTGTTGTTGTTATTATAACAGTTTTATTTATTTAAACAAGTATTATGTCGTCTTGATCAGGTTCCTGGAAATGGATCATGCTTCATGTGGGGTTCTACTTCTGATCGTCATTCCTTTGACTGTTTGGCTCATTTGTCACTACAGGTTAGTTTTTAAAAAATCTTCATCCGTCTTGACTTCCTACTTTCTACTGCATGAACGACAAGCCCAACAGGTGGTGAAGTAAATGATTCACTGCCTGTTGTATTTTCCTGAAGGTACCAGAAGTTCTGCACTTGGAGCTGCTGGCCTGTTTCCAAACAGGAAGTTCCAGCAGGGGTGCTTCCTGCCACCAAGTTGGATGTGACGGAGGTGCAGTGGGACCTGTCGTGGATGGAGTTGTCCAACCTGTTGGAAAAGGATTCTTATTGTGGCCCTTAAAGGGAAACTCTCTTCTGAAGCCCAGAGACTTAACTATTTGGTCAAACCTATGAGAAAGCTCAGTCAGTGCTGCAATTTGTAGTATTTGATGTGATAGTATTTGATGTCACATGTCAAAATAGTGCTACCTGATATATTTTTGAATTGAATTAAATGAGATGTTTAGGATTTATAAGGATGACTACATTTGCTGATGGTGCAGATTTGATAGCTTCCAATACAAATGTTATTGTTTCAGTTGTCACATTTGTCAATGTCAATACTCTTGCACATTTAAACGTCTCTCCTTTGAGTACATTTTGAAACTAAGAATCGTATTTGTTATATCTTATTATCTAATCATTAATATAATTGACTGTTCTAAATCATTTTACATGTATCATTTCTCCTGTGTTTGTTCGAGGTTCCATGTTGTTTGCTCCCTTTGAATCGTTATTTGCTATTTCTTGTCGTCTGAAGTTATAAAAGTCATGGAAATCGTCGTGCTTGTTTTATATCTTTTAAGGCAGAACAATCAACTACCAAGAAACTAGAAATAACTATAAAGATTAACCAAACAAATGAAGTTCATATATTCCAACAGCCTCTATAGCGGTCAAACCAGTTAGGCCTCATTGATAGACCATGTTAGCTACCAATTTGTTGCATTTTGCATTAATAGATCACTACAAACAGTACACATCTTCTTAAATAGACCTAAAATCAACTTTAGACAGAAAGATGTTAAGAATCTCCAGTACTAAGAATCTAAAACAGTAAAAATTAACTCTGAGATGTTTTTGAAATCCGACCTTCAAAATCATACTGTCATGCCATGTGTAAGGTAGGGCAGTCGGTGGATGAACAGAATGTGTGTCCATTCATCGTTGAGGAAGATATCAGGAAGTCCTACTGACAAACATTGTTTTGCATTTTAAAGAACAAAGTATTTTCATGTGAGAGAACAAGTATTTCAATGAAAACTAGGGCTGCGCAAAATGATCAAAATGTCATATCCTCTTGTAGAAGTCATTTCATATCCAGTTAATCATATGTATTGTAATTGGTCATCCGTCTCCGTGATTCTTTAGGTTTTGTTTGAGCTCTGAGTTGAATTACTCTCATCCATAGACACCTATGAAGGTATTTTCTGCTGCAAAACACTTGTACAATGGAATTTGTGGTTGTCGAAAATCGTCTTATCTTAAATATTCTCCATACAGTGTGACATGAACCTCTTGGTAAAATAAATTAAAACTATTTAAGTCTGAATTTTGTTTGGAAATATCCTGGGTTGTATAATGTTCACATGTTCGTTTGTGATGAAATACTGCGGCTAAGAGTTACACGACGAAATGAACAATGTATTTTGTTTCATTTATTACATGCATATGTTAATGTATATAAACATATATGTAAATATATATTGTATATATATATATACATATATAATATGTATATATATATATATATAAATACTAAGACAAGAAGGTGATAAGACAGGAGCCATTAAAAAAATTAAAGATCAGATGCTGCAAGAATGACGCAATTAAAAGTCCACCAAAATGAAACGTCCTGTTTTTATTTACAGAAATAAATGATCGCAAAACTTCCTCATCAGTAGGTGGTTATATCACCATAGCAACCAGATGCTAAGATTTGAAATAGAAGATTATTTTGATTGACAGGGACACTCTCTCAATACCTCCTTTGATGCTTTGATGAACAGCATCAAAGTTGGTATTTTGATAGGAGACCTCTGATTGGCTGTTGATTGCTTTAAATACTGTTAAATTTTAAGACAGCTGCTATTGCACTCTGACCTTGACTGAGGTAAGTCATGTCTCACCCTCTCTCTGTGTTTACCCAGCATGCTAACCAATACAATTCAGGCTCATTATTCAAGTTTGAAATTAAACCACTGTATAATATGAAGCTTCTGCTGTTACATGTTGATAATGTGCGGTTTTCTGTTGCTTTTATGACAAATGTGAAAATGTTGTTGCTGGCTTCTTTTGTGTTTTCTGCTGCTTATCTTAATGGGTGATATGTGTTAACGTGATGCTAAGTAGCGTTAGGTCACCGAGGCCAGGCAGAGCGAGGCATTGTGGACAAAACACCTGTAGCACCAGGAAATGTTCCCATTTCACATCTTATTCTACCAAACGATGTGTTTTGTAACATTGGGAAGATTAACCTTGGTGTTTAACTTTAGTATTTAAGATAAAGTAAAAAAACAACAGCTTCCATCACTGCCAATCAAATTCAGATTCAAATTCAAATCAAAGGGGCTTGGTGCCATGGTGATTGATGAGGGAAGTTTTATTTCCCCAAAAAATTTACTGGTGATTTTTTGGTTAATGTGTAGTTTGAATGTGTTGAAGGACAAGTTGACGGAAGCTTAAGTTAATGCTAGGAGCACATTACATGAGGTGTGTAGCTGCTTTTAGGAAAAAAACAATCCCTCTCTATTGGGTCTAATGTTATTTCAGAGAAAACTTTTCTGGAAGGAGCATCAACTTGCATAACTTGCTCACACGGTCCCATTTTTTTACTCTCACAAATTTCAAATATATCTGTGTGTCTGGCAAAGTCTTGGAATTCTCCCGATGTCTTTATTTCACAGATAGGACTTATAGTTTCTGAATTATAGTTGTTTGAGTGGTGCACTCAGAGTTTAGATTTCTCTCTTCCCAGTGAGGAGAGAGCAGTTGCATTCAGTTGAGTTTCCATGGCAACCAGATACACACGTAGCAGGAGGGGAGTCTCTCTCTCTCTCTCTCTCTCTCTCTCTCTCTCTCTCTCTCTCTCTCTCTCTCTCTCTCTCTCTCTCTCTCTCTCTCTCTCTCTCTCTCTCTCTCTCTCTCTCTCTCTCTCTCTCTCTCTCTCTCTCTCTCTCTCTCTCTCTCTTAAACCAGCCAGTCTGTCTCTCTCTCTCTCTCTCATTCTCTCTGCGTGTGTCTCTCTATCTGTGTCAATTGTTTTATATTGAATGTTTGATGGATCAAATTCACCTAAATCTTACACACTATTTCATCCTGTCACCTGCAGACATAAAGCCTTTTGACTTCAAGTTCCAGACAAGAGCAGAAACTTCTTCGGAAAACAGTGCATCAACTCATCCAACAGCTTCTTCAAAAGATACATCTACTCTCTGTGGTGAACCATGGAGAAACCAGATATTCTGAAGATCCTCAATGACGAACTCCTCACAGCCTACAGGAGGATTAATGCTCTTAAGGAGGAGGTGTGGCAGCTGCAAGACCAGCTTCAAGACAGAGATGAGTTCATAAAGATGGCGGTGGAGAAGGAGAAGGAGAAGGAGAAGGAGAAAGAGAAGGAGAAGGAGAAGAGGAAGGAGATTGAGACCGAGACCGAGAAGGAGAATGAGATCCAGGCCCTGACGGAGAAGGTGGAGCAGCTGGAAAACCAGCTGAAAGAGAAAGATGTTGTCATAGCGAAGGAGGTGAAGAAACGGCGCGCTCGCCTCAGGGCCTATCTGGACTGCCTTGCTGAGCTAACTGACTGTCAGGCCAAGGTTAAGCTGATGGAAGCAAGGCTGCACCAGGAGCCACCCCAGCCTGATACAGGATGTAGCAGTGAGGTGGAGGTGGAGAAGGAGAAGGAGAAGGAGGAGAAAGAGAAGGAGAAGGAGAAGGAGACAGAGAAAGAGAAAGAGAAGGAGAAAGAGAAAGAGAAGGAAAAGGAGAAAGAGAAAGAGAAGGAGAAAGAGAAGGAGAAGTACAAGGAGAAGGACAAGGAGAAGGAGAAACTTGTGACGATCTACAATGTCGAAATCCTCCAAGCCAACAGGAACATTTTGATTCTTAAGGAGGAGGTGTGGCGGCTGGAAAACCATCTTAAAGACAGAGATGATATCATAAAGATGGCGGTGGAGAAGGAGAAGGAGGAGGAGAAGGAGAAGGAGAAGGAGACGGAGAAGGAGAAGGAGATTAAGATTGAGACTGAGACCGAGAGGGAGATGGAGAGGGAGAAGGAGAATGAGATCCAGGCCCTGACGGAGAAGGTGGAGCAGCTGGAAAACCAGCTGAAAGACAAAGATGTTGTCATAACGAAGGAGGTAGAGAAAGGGCATGCTCGCCTCAGGGCCTATGTTGACTGCTTGGCCGAGCTCACTGACTGTCAGGCCAAGGCTAAAATTCTGGAAGCAAGTCTGCACAAGTGAGCAGTGAGGTGGAGGTCAACATGGAGAAGGAGAACGAGAAGGTGCTTGCTTCAGGGCCGAAAGAAAACGAAACTGCAGCAGGAGAAAACTCCAACTATGGGACTGAGCTACAGAAAGGAGGAGGCCGAGATGAGCTGGAGGAGAGAGAAGAGGTGGAGAAGCCCCCACCCTCACCCTTTTTCTACTCCTCAAAACAAACCCCTCCCCTGTCCCCCTTTGTACATATTTGAAATGATCTAATGATGTGTTGTGAATATGTTAAACTTTTTGAATAAAAATAACTAGTATAGTAACATCTACCTCTGTCTTTCTGAATATACACACAGGATTCATTGATCAATTAACACAGTGTTGGAGTGAAACAAATCAGTGTGATTCATTTAGTTTGCTACTATTCATATGAACACAGCAGAGCATAGACAAACAATGTTTCTTAACTTTTTTACATTTGGTCAAATCTATATATTAATTATGACAACAATACAATAATAATACTATCATCTCATCTGAGGGCCCACCCATCACACTGACCACGCCCATCTGACACGCACACACACTCACGCACACACACACATGCACACACACACACACACACACATACACGTACACACACACGCATACACACACGCACGCACACACACACACACACAAGTCATTATCATTTATATATTTACTGTATATATACACATTTTTTTCAATTTATTCAAGTTTGAGGTCAATATCAGATCAGAAGACATTTTCATGGCCCTGAAGTCAATTTAAAATGACATGTAGCATGTTAGAGTTATAAATCACTTGTCCATGTGTAAAACAATAGTTTAATTAAAAAAAAAAAAATCACAATCATTATTTTGGGGGGCTGAAGCACATTTTAGGGGGGCTTAAGCCCCCCTAAAACAGGCCTAACGACGCCCCTGGGTGGGACCAATGACCCTCAGCCTCACAGGGAGCCCCGCTGTCATTAATCCTGTGCCCCCTCACAACTGCTCATTATGGGATGCGTCCAGTGGTGGACTGGCCATCTGGCATACCGGGCATCGTCCCGGTGGGCCGTTGACCCTTTGTGGGCCGGTCTGGTCCGCTCTGGTTTTTTTTGTTTTGTTTTTTTTCTCTTCTTCCTCTCTAAATTCCCTCCAATTGGGCCGGCCAATTGGCTACAGAGGGCTAGCAGTGTGTTGCCAGCATCGACACATATGATTGGCCTATTGTTTGTCATTGTCAATCAATCATGGGCTGACAGGCTCAGAGAGCCCTGACAGTGCTGTCAATCACAACACAAACCAGGGTGGGGTGGGACCTCATGGCATTGGCGGGGGGAGTAGCGGGACGGGCTGCTGCTGAGACAGAAACTTAAAATGGATAATAAGAGTAAAAAACGCCTGGTTGGCGCTGAGAAGCATCGGAAAAAAAGCTGAAGTCTCTGGAGGTGGAGGCTGCTAAATGTGGCAAACTGACGGACCTGTTTGGTGCCGGGTTCACCAGCCCAGCAGCAGCAGGTGCGCCGGGAGACGAGCGAGGAGGACTCGACAATGATGAGCGAGTGGAGGCAGACATGGTAAGTAACGTTGGCCTGGGGCTGGCTAGGCTACATTTTTGAGACATGTCCAAAACAGAGTAGAAAACGTTTTTGATTTGGTTTTAATATGCCGAATTGTGATATTATGGGTTATTATTGTTCAGATGATTTAGCTAAGCTAGCTAAGAGCTGCTAACGTCGTTTACTGTTGCCATAGCTGAGCTTTAAATAGAGATGCAGAATCAAGCTGTATTGAAAACAGAATACAAGTAAACCTATAGGGAATAATTAGTTTAATTTGAAATATTTGCCATTGAATTTATTGTAATCTTTCAATTCATTTATTGTTTACTGAGGTGGTAACTATTTAATAGGTATAATTTGTGTGTAAATGTTCCACTGATAAGGTGAGAAATATTTAATATTATTGTTATTATCACACAAGTTTTATTGTGCTTATGTGTTGATCCTTAATGATGTGATCATGTACACTAAATTATCAATTATTACAGGTTGTTGTGATATATTTGAGGAGTCGTTCTCCCTCTGTTTTATATGTGGACATTTGGGACCACTGTTAGAATTTGGTAAGTTTATCATGTATTTTTTAATGTATAAATTCATACTTCATAATTATAATAATTTTCAAAAGGTTTTAAAAGAAACACACATCCAAAAGTTCTCAACTCTAGGTGCAGGACAGAGGAAAACATTTTCTTTATTTTTCAGACATTATAATGTATCCATGTCCTTCTCAGGTTGACCACTTGACATGTGAGAGCCTGAGGAGTTGTTCCCCCTCTGTCCATGTTCGAGGACTTGCTCTCTGTCTGCCTCCACTCTCTGCCTTCACTGTACCAAAGTTTGTCTGTTGAGTCTCCTCTAGTCTGGTGAGTTTATCATTTTTTATGTTTTATGAAATCATACTTAATTTGTGATGATTAGAGACATTATAATGTATCCACGTCCTTCTCAGGTTGACCACTTGACATGTGAGAGCCTGAGGAGTTGTTTTCCAGACAAAGGTAGAGCTGGCAGGGGCGTCACCCTGGGCCTGCCCTTTTGGGCTGGGCTTCAGCTGCAGATCTAAAGGCTGCTTCCAGGGGCATGGGGCCCTCAGCCTTTGTTTTTCTTTGCTTCTGCACCTTACAACATACCTCACACCTTATTTTCACACATCCAAACACTGTTAACACCAATGACACGTAACATATTTTACACATCCCACTACGTAGTTAGAGCTATCTTGATTTGGAGTTAAATAAATTTACTTTTGGCTTGAGAGGTTTGTGTGTGGCCTCCCTTCTTGTTGCCATCTTTGAGATAGGTGGTAACAGTAGTATGCATGAGAGAAGACGCCGCGAGATTTGTGGACTTCTATGTGGTGTCCGCTGATAATGTAGTGGGCTGGTCTGGACAGACAATGCCAGGGCTGAATTTTTGTCCCAGTCCACCCCTGCTGGCGGCTGATCACGTCTGAGATCTGTGCGTGCTCGGTTCTTTACCTCTTGTAGCGGCAATTTCTGCGAATCAAGCATATGTCAAAAGCATTGTCTTTCGGAAAATTTAATCCAACATCTCCAGATGGACTCAAAGTACTCATCACCTGAATGACATGCACAATGAGCAAAGAACAGGCATGAGAGTTGTGTTCTTATAACCCACTGCTCCCTCCCGTTGGGTATCTTATTACCCTCCATGATGTTTAATTAGGGTGGGAGACATTCTCTCTTCATTTCTGGACAAGACTCTTGGAGTGAAACATTTGTGAGATCCAAAACACTTGCCCAGAAACACCATGAACCTCAGGCTTCAAGAGGCCATAAATTTAAAGTCCCTGAGCAATAATCGTAAACCGAAAGTTAAGGTTGAACAATCTAGTCAATCTTCTACATACACGTCTGTTTATCCAATCATCACATACAAAATGTATTACACTCTTTAGAGGGGGTGAACAGATTTCCTCTCAAAACCAAAGTGTGATTTCCTTACTTTCGGCAAACAGAATTTTAATCTGACAAATCATGCATGGTATATATGTGACATACTGTATTTTTGAAGCTAGCAAGTGGATTCCTGTTCCGTGCAACTGAAATCACAAGGCAGTTTGCAGGATGCACACGACCTTGAGACGTCAAACTGTGTTTTATTTCACCAAACACCAAAATATTTTTTCCCGTCGAGGTCAACAAGTCTGCCAGGCTAAAAGAGGTTGTTCATCACAACCCGCTGAAACAACAGTAGAGCTGCAGCCAATTATTTTTGTATTATTAATTAATCTGTTCGCTGTTAAAACCCCAGGGACTGATTTATACACAGTCTTCCATTATTCATCCTTAATTACATACGTTTTATTCGTCAGCGCCTCAGTTCAGTGACAGGCCCTATTATTTTCAACTGCATATAAACAAACCAATGCTTTTCCCACACAATTATTTTCAGATGCTCAAAAGACAAATCATCTCCCTCTCATATCCACTCTGCTCTGATGATAGGAACACTGTCAACTCAAAAAAACTGATCCTCAAAAACTGGACGACAACAATCCCAACTTTTCTCCAAAGATAGATAGAAGAGCAAATTTAACGGATCTATATAACAGCTTCTATTGTCAGGCCACATGATGGAAATCTATTATATATGATATCTCAAGACACAGTCAAAGGCCACAGTGAAGTACAAGTCTGGTCATGTTCTAAGTTTCTCGCTTTGTCCACAAATCAAAAGTGCAGAACAATGTGTGTGTGTGTGCGTGTGCGTGTGTGTGTGTGTGAGTGTGTGTATTTAAAGCCCGATAGATCCTCCTCCTCATTGACCCGAGGGGAGACTCACTGTTTCACTGGTCGACATGTTCCTATAATAATATGACTTTATCCCACACACACACACTCACACACACACACACGCACGCTCACACACACACAGACACACACGGACACATTGTCCTGCTGCAGATTGATGCACTAATGTGTTAATTAGCTGTCCTTCCCTGCTCACACTGGCAGGTGGGGGTAGTCTATACAAAATGGTGGCCAACACCGGACACACTGGTGCTGGGTTGTTTAGAGTCACAACAACAAATCAAGAATGTATTATTTCCCTCTGGTTAGATAACATTTTCCAGTGATCAGCTGTAAAAGGAAATTATTGACGCTTTTCCCTTGAGAAAAATAAAGTATCTGTCCGTCCGTCCGTCCTACATCCTCAGTATGGGCTTGGCACAAAGTCACGGACAGGATGTCAGTAAGTATTAAGAGACAGATAAACATGTTGCTTATTTTAGGTCTTTACATAGAAATTCATTTTGGAATTTAATATAAAATAGAGTAGCCTTTAAAGGTCATAAATTGCAGTTCTCAAGGGATGATTTCACATACAGCATACAGAAGACAAGCATTCCTCCATTCTTAAGTGTGAGAGCAGTCTCTCAGTTGACAATATAAAACAATCTGAGTTGACTATGCCGCTGAATTAATGATGTATATTACGTAAGAAATAAAAACAAAATATTCTGCATGTTCAATGAGGTCAAAAGGTCAGTTTTGTTTCCTTCCCCTGCTAATTTATAGATTTGTGTAATAATGCCAATACATGTTGAATATTTATAGTATTTCATGTTGTAGCTCGTTCACATACGTTTTCTAACATGTGTACCACGTCTGCTGAGTCTGAGCTTGCTGTTGCAATTATCTCTCTGATGACCAGTTGATGTTACCAGCTGTCACTGAGTCATCAGTTAACTGCACCACACTTATACTCGACAATATATCAACCGCTACTTGGGAAATAGTGGGAGGACTGGGAACACCCTGTACTTCAACCAGTGAATAAGTGAAGCTGAAATCTGCGATTTACCATCAAACAGACACACACACACACACACACACACACACACACACACAGTACAATGCCACTGTGACTGTGATGCACACTGAACTGGGTGCATTGGACTGAATTATAAATATTCTGCTGACAGGGTGACATTATGACTATATCTGCCTCTTTTTCATATTGAGAGAAAAATGTAATAAAGCTCAAAAGCAGCAGGCGCACACACTTTTCTACGACTCAAACCTTGGCCAGAATGAAATTTGAAAGCATATTCAGGGAAATACTAAATAAAGTGTGAATTATATTAGATTATAAAGATTACGCTGAAAAGTATTATACTGAAAAGGTTTTACACAGTGACGAGGTGTACATTTAATACTGAGTTTGAGAAGACTAATGTTGAACGCCTTCATACATTTATAACTGTATATTTTAAATAAATGCTGTGAAAGTCTGTTTAACCTCCCTCACTGTGGGTATACCAGTATTAGAAAAAAGATCCACTTTAACTTGCAAATGGTTTGAATATTTCCATCCAGTTTAATGCTTATGTTCAATAAGTGCTTTCAAGAGAACAAGAGTTGCTCTTATTTATTATCTATGGATAATGGACAGTGATAAGGTATATTAGCTGTGATAATAAATTGCAATCTCCTTCTGAGTGTAGTGTTATTAAAGCGTGGAGGCCAGTGAGGTGGATGTGTCCCATGAGACCTTCTGGCAGGGGGCTGAGGTTCCATCCTGTTTGAGTTGCTGAAAACATATTTCCTTATCTTTAACCACACCACGTGCGGATACTGTAGAAGGTGAGAATTTTAAATTTGAGGTCGGAAAAGAATGCAATATATTTGTCTGACTGATGCCATGAATACATGTTAGTTGCCATTGCACATACCTAATAGATTGCTATGTAATCAATTGTTTATCTGGCAGACTTCAGGATCGGCCATGTTAGCTGCCAGAGCTTTTATCTCCCGTCCTCCTGCTTGTATTATAAACACTAAACAGCTGTGTTGGGATTTGGGCTGGGATTGTCTCATTTTGCTGATGCAAGACAGGAGTTGTTGGTGGGAACCACAGACTGTATATACAGACGGAGGACATGACAGCTCCCAAAAGTGAAGCCGAAACATCTGGACAGCCCCTTGACCTGCAGTAGAGGTCATACTCACTACACAGTGACCTCCATGTTAGTGAATGGGACATGGGGCAAGTACACATCAACTTTCTTTTTTCTCAAAGATGGTTTCTTTCATTTTATGTAGATCTTACAACAATGTTTGTTCAAGTGTTCATGTTTCTGATGAGTGTGGTTTTTAATTAGTTATTTGATGCTAAAACAAGAAAGTGGAACGTCATGATTGACTGCTGAAACTGACTCATGATTGGTCGAGTGTGCATTAGTGGGACCTTGATGTGGTGGCTTCACAGCAGGACACTTGCTTCAAATGATGTCAAAGATGCAAGTAGCTGGCTCCAGTTTCTGGAATATTTTTTTTACAATCTCTGGTCTGAAAACCTTTTTAGGCCAAGTTGAATCTATATCACTGCTTTCAAAAAACGTTTGTTCGCAGTATCTCTGTCACTTTGCTGTGTTCTGTCTCCTGGGGGGAACATGGATCTTGCCTTTTACCTAACATGCTTGATAAATTCACCCCTAGTCGTCCTAAACAGTTTTTAGACTTCACGTTGTTGACCTCAATCAATTCAGGACATATACAACAATCCCAGCGAATTGTCTGCACAGATGTTCTCAGCCAGTCTCTGTAGCCACAGCCTCTGAATCTGTTCTAAACAATCCAAGGAGGAGGATGATCCAGAGGGTGTGTAGCAATGTTGAGCTCTCAGCAGATCCCTCCCCTTATAATCACAGACAGACACACACACACAAACACACAGATCTCTCACACACACTGCTGTGGAACTTCCTCACCCTGGCTGCCTGACTTATCATGAAGTGACTTGAAGTTATTGTGAGTCAGAGAGCCCAGGCCTTCTTTGTCAGACAACAAGCAGAAGCGTCTCCGCTGGCCAGGCGGTAAGTCATCTCAGCTCAGCATGAACATCTACTTTAATGTTCCTGGGCTTTACTTTAACACATTATACTGGAGCTCCTTGAGTCTTGGGAGCAGATATGCAGAGTTTAATCGCTCTCACATGACTGAAAACAATTCTTAAGGATTGTTCATTTTATCATTCCAAACACAGCATGGTTTGATGGCTACATGTTTTTTTTTTTGACAGAGTCTCCTGCAAACATCTGAGATGGAATCTCCAGGATACGAGGATGACGATAATTACACCTTCTGTGTGATGGACGATTACAACACACTGGGGGCTCGTCTATCCATCCTGTACTACTTTATGTTTCTCTTCAGTCTCTGTGGAACTGTGCTGGTTCTGGTCATCATCTATCGGTGAGTGGAATACTAACTAAAAAAAACATTGCTCAGCTTGAATGAAAACACAGAGTACATAGTGCAGGAATAATTAAAAAGATTCCATAGTAAACAATGTCTTAGTTTAGCAGTTTAATGCAGTATCCATGATCCCATTTAAACAGTTTTTACAGTGGGTCAGTTTAAATTACTGTATGATTTAGTGTTTAGAATACATACACCCAGAATTAGGGTATAATTCAGATTTTATAGTAGGTGCAAATTAGAGTCGTAGACCCCAGTCGATTTGGCAACATCTGCGTTTACTGTTGTGACTGCAAGTGTGGTATTAAAGTAAGGGAAATGCTTAATGAACAGCTATTTAGTCAGAAACACAACAAAAGACCAACTGGTGGAGTTGTGTCCACCACAACCAAACAAGCCATGTTGTTTTATAAAGAAATCTGACAATCACTGGCCTTTTTCCATCATTTAACAAGTTGCCCTTTGAACTGTGATCTAATTTTATGGAACAAATGGCACAGACAAATTATGTGAAACAGCAGCTGGAGTAAATGTTTACATCATCAGTAACTTAGCTCCAGTACCTTTTGAGAAGGAGGGCCTACTTAAAAATTAGGTTGATATGGCTTAAATCATGAACTTATATGCAACTCTGTTTGTGTACGAGTCGGTTGCATATTTTAAATGTAGAATTGTGTATTCACTAACTAACTATCACATACAGCATTGATTACAGTATGTACTGAATGGCTTTGCTGGTGGTTTTCTGAGCATAAATATTTTCAAATTGGGGTTGATGCGCGAGGATTGTAACTTTAAATAGCATAAAGCAACACTATGCGAGTAAGTGCCGTGCCTTTTCTAAACTGTGGTGAAGCTGGTTGCAGCTTTTATTCTGAAACCGTAAAAGTGACCCGCAGCATCTGAGCTGTGGCAAGTAAAGAGCGATTGCATGACTCAGTCCGCAGAACCTGAAGCTGCTCCATCACCGCCGCACAAAGAAGTGTTCACCTGTTTATTCAAAGTACGGTGAAGCTCGACTCAGTATAACCCTGAACTGGAGAATCAGTTATCTTTGCCGTTGACATGACCACACTGTTGTTGTTATCCACAACTTCACACAATACACAACAATACACATGCCAACTGTGGACCCGATAAAATGAACTGCTCTTGAGATTGGAATTAAAGAATAGATGTTCACTGACTTGGAATAAGGAGAATGGTGCCATTTTCATTTCCTCTCCTCACCCTGAACACCAGTTCTCACTCCATGTCACTTTAGTCCAATCTCCTATGAGGAGTAGGTAACTGTCAGATAGTTGCAGATTACATTACATTACATGCCATTTGGGGGACACTTTTCATCCGAGGCCACTTACCATTAGTGTATTCAACATCTGAGGCCATTTAGGCCTCAGATTTAGGGGCTCAGTATTTTGACCAAGGACACTCCGTCAGATGGGGAAAACCGGGGATCAAACAGCCGACCTTCTGGTTGGAGGAGGGCCGCTCTACCCTTTAGCCACAGCCACCCTTAGCCAGATTAAATAGCCAGAGTCCAGTTCAATATTTTAACCACCCTCACATGTATGAATGAGTGGACAAAATATCAGAAACAGTAATGCAATACAATTCAACAGAACTGAATACCCCAAGGAGACCATGAAGATGAATCAAGGTCTCTTTCAAGTTTGACTTTCTCACATTTGAGAGGCGAAGAGGGCGGGAAAAAAGACACTGACTGGGCGAGCATAAGATGAAGTCATTACAGCAGCCCAGACAGAGAAGAAATAACATAACCTACAATAACTATCAGTAACTATTCAGAGGTAAAGTTCCTCTCAGCCTCACTTTAAAGTTACTTCTGCTGTCCGGCCTCTCTTCTTTCCCTGGCCTCCACCACTGATCTCTAACTTTGTGAGCAAGCACATATTCCCGCTGGTCATGAAAACACAAATGACAGCGTCAGAGGGGATCTCAGCATAATCTGACTGGGCTTTGAGCTGAAAGGAATATTTAGAATGCAGTGTAATAGATGTCTGAAGAGATGCTGGCAGCATAAGTAAAGAGAGACTTTCTATGGATCCATTCAGGCACAGGGAAATCTCACTCCCTCGTTTTTCTTCTTTGAACAACCTTGATTATAAATTTTTTTTCTAACATTACAAAAGTAAATGAACAGAACACTATTCAGTAATGCGGTTTAGCTGTGGACACATTTTAATCAAATAAATCAACATAATTTTGAATCCTTGATGCATTGACTCGAGTGAGGTAGATGCTTACAGCGTTAATCATTGAGGCTGGTAATACTTAGCACCATCTTTTCATATCCCTCCTGAAGAAGGTCATTTTTTTTATTTAGTAACAATCAGCAGCACTACCGGCACAGCGACAGCGGGGGGCAAGCAAAATGGGTGATAGGAAATCTTTGCAGTTTAAATAGAACGCCAAATTCGGAGGGTGTTTATTTTAGAGGACTATCAAGGGTGGGTAATGACATGTGATTGCAGCAGCACAGCTCAAGTTGGATGCCTGAACTAGCTAGCAAGCTTTGCTCAATGCGGATGTCCGTGGGTAGTGTTTAAACGTGTTGCTTGAGAGATTATCATGATTAAATCATCCTGGGGCCACCATTTTGCATTACATTACATCTATTATACAACGGATCATTAATGCCATATATAAAAGCAAAGTCTCCATCAATGACACCATGCCAATGTACTGGATCTTGGGACTTTACATGAAATGAAACACAAACTAGATCCGTTTTTACCAGGATTGTCTCTACAAAGACATATCATTTTTATCAAAAGGAACCCTTAGCCATAAACTAAACAAATATGACTCTAACTGTTTCATAGCAAACAGCAGCTCCTATTAGCAGTTGGATAATATGTGCTTTCCTTGGATGAGGACTTCTCAAAGGTTGTTGAGGTTATGCTGTAGTATCATGATTAAATGTGAGCACATGGACACTAACTGAGTGCAACAAGTCCCCTTCAACCACACAGCAACAAAACAGAGCAGACAGAATCATATTAATTTGAATGAGGCAAAACTTCCTTGTCTAGACTCTTCAACTTTATTTATATATCACTTTAAACGTAACCCTGTTGATCCAAAGTGCTTTACGACACACATTTTAACTCAATTTAAAGTAAAACAAACAAATTGTCATTACAATTATCACTACCATCATGAATAACTCTAATCACAATAATAACAACAAAAATAATTCTAACAACACAAAAACTTAGGCATATCGAAAGGCTAATGAATAAAGCATGTGTTTTCAGATGACTTAAAATTTCTATTGAGGGAGATATTAATATGATGGAAGGGAGAGAGCTCCAGAGTTTAGGGGCAGCGATCTAAAAGGCCCTGTCCCCAAAACCCCTTGATCTTGGGACAGACAGCAGACTCGCCAATCTGACTGTCACTACATGTCAATAGACGGAATTCAAGGCAGATGAACTTTCTGTGGGAACCCATCATGTAAATAGTAATGGTAAATGGTTTTGTATTTATATAGCACTTTTCTAGTCTTGATGTACAGTTAAAGTTTTACTTTCCCCCATACACACACACACACAGTGCATCTATTCGCAGCACTTTGTTATTCTATGGGGGGCCATTCAGGGTTCAGCAACTTACCCAAGGACTCTTCGGCATGCAGATGGGTCAGACCGGGGATCGAACTGCCGACCTACAGGTTGGAGGACGACCACTCTACCCCTCAGCCACAGCCACGCCATATAAACCAACACAAAATGAAGTGTCAGTGTCAAACATTTTTGACCCATCTGGACTGTTATTCTTCCTAGGTTCGAGAAGCTAACCACTGTGACCAACATCCTGCTGCTGAACCTGGTGCTGTCGTCCCTGATCTTCATGAGCAGCCTTCCCTTCTTAGGGGTGTACATGCAGCTCGATGACTGGATCTTCGGCAAGGCTATGTGCAAGATTGTGTGCAGCGTCTACTATCTGGGCTTCTCCAGTTCTGTCCTGTTCCTTACCCTTCTGACCTTCGACCGACACCTCGCTGTCGTCTACTCCTTGGAGGCCCCGCGAGTGAGGAACCGAGGTTACGCGGTCATCTCCTGCGCCGTGGTGTGGCTGATCAGCAGCCTGGCGTGCATCAAGCCGATGGTGTTCCAAGACCTTTATCGAGACAATATGATTAACAAAGCCCGGTGCGAGGAGTGGGGTGGAAATAACTTAACCGAAACTACGGTTTACCATCTGAGAAATGCTGAATTTTACATTCAGCTTAACCTTTTCTTGATCTTCCCTCTCGTGGTTAATATCTACTGTTACCTTAGGATCACAATCACTGTCCTCTCATCCAGGATAATCGGCAAGTACAAGACTGTCAGACTCATATTCATCATAGTCCTGCTGTTTTTCCTGTGCTGGACTCCATTCAACGTTGCAGAGCTGATGAGCGCTGATGGCTGTGAGCAAAAACAGAGAAAGGCTTATGCATTACACATCACCCGTAATATTGCTTATATGTACTTTTGCCTCAGTCCCATCCTCTACACATTTGTGGGGAAAAAGTTCCAAAACTACTTTAAGCAGATTGTGGTGAAACGCTTCCCATGTTTAAAGAGGCAGATCTATTGCCATCAAATCAGCAGCAGTAACAATAGGTCCACAAAAACTACACCCAATTATCTTTAGGCGTAGGGTGCCCTTTATTCCTCAGCACTGGTTTGTGTTCTTAAAAGCATGGGTTTTAAAACTAGAGAAAGAAGTCCCTAGATCCCTGTCGGTCCTGGTGTTAACATCTGTCCTGAGTGATGTGATCACAAGTGGACAACTCCAAGCACAGGTCAGAGCACACTGAGGATGCATCACTTAACTCATTCACACTCGTATTCGTAGATGGTCTGGGACATGTGAGGGATCACCTACTCAGCTGACGTCCCTGACCCACTACAGTTTCATTAGGAACTGAAAATATTTGTTGCACCTCTTAATGTTTCACATACATTTTATTATTTGTGATCAATGCTACGATATTTACATTGGTCTATGTAAACACTCACACCGACAGTGACACACACACAATGAATTGTGTCTTAGACTTATGCTAACCTTAAGCATTATCAATTGTCTAACTATTAAAACTTAGAACACGTCCTCAGCATGAAATTTATTTTTACTTTTTGGTTGCATTTTTTAAAATCCCACATAATAAAACATTTGAACAACAGGTAACCAGTCTTTTATTGCAACTTGGCGGTGATGGTTATGTTAATGATTTAATCGTGCGCTGGTAAATGTGAGAGAATGTTCATCAGGCCGATGTGCGTGATTGATTCTTTTAACCATCATATTTAAGATTTCTGTGACCCCTCTGTTTGACAGAAATTAAAAGTTGTACAAAGTTAAGAAGGAAACCAGCCTAGTCTCTTAATTCCTTTCTGCAAACCTAAAATAATATCCTATATTTAAAAAAATCATATATTAAGTTATTCATACATATACATTTTCCAGATATTTTCTATGTGGCTTTCAACCTGCAAATTCATGTTTGGGTTTTTTGTGTTATACTGTGTGTTGATAATGAACCATGTCTCAAATTGCTCTGTGACATTTCGCAAAAGGTGATTACGTAATGTCATTTTTTAAGTTTTGTATATACAACAGTTCAAATAGGAAATAACACTGAGCTGTGACTCGGAACGGTGTATAGAAGGAGTAACAAGTTCAATCGATTTAGCTCTTTTGTTTGTTAGTGTAAAGCTTTTTGATTAATTCAAACCTTTCCATCAATAACATACATGTATTGGTTATCTCAACCTGCCACAATAAATGACTCTTCAAATAATTGCTTTATTCACTCCCTTTATTTTAGACTGCAGGAAGGTTTCAGTCAAAGATCAATTTAAAAGTTGGTTTGAAATTGGTTATTCATGAATAAAATACAACAAGATCACATGATTGCGTTACAGTCAGCTTTTACACAAACTATACGCCTTCCCACACATTGGTAGTTGTGTTGTATGTCGCAGGTAGTTTGGGATTTTCCGAAATGTTTCAGTGCATTCTTTCGATTTTGACACGGACACTGATATTATAACACCAAATCAGACAATAGTATGAATAAGACACTGCCATATAAACAGCATTTTATGATTATCGCAGCAGGTAGAGACAGGAAGTGACGTATTAACTCTGCTGCCTATATCATATGATCATGTTAACAGCACCCTGACACTGTCATCAGCTCTATTCACCACAAATTCCCTTGACATCTATATCGGTGTCTACTTGTATTTCACCACCTTTTCACCGGGAGATATTTGTCCCCGTTTTTTATATGTTAGCTTCTGTCGCGTGTTAGAAGCAACATCAACCCCCCCCCACACACTTGCGGTGAATCCAGTAGGGGATCCCTCTGCTGTGTTCACACATCGACTTCTGCTGGACTTTATAGGAGGCCAGGCGGATAAAGTCCTTGGAAACAATGGAGCGTCTCACTCTGACATTTGCGTTAACATATCCACCTCCTCTGGATAAATTACTGAGGAACTGAAGGAGTCTAGTGCATGTCTGAAATAAGCTTATGTGAAGCACTTGCTCAATCACACATCACTCCTACACTAGCGGCACAGCTCTCAGTGGCAATTTGGGGTTCTTTCCCCAAGGACACTTCAGGAAACCGGTATCGAACCACCGACCCTCTCGGTAGAGGATGACCCGCGTCATCTCCTGAGCTACATATACTGTATGTCTTAATGGCTTTATAACGTTGGAGTTTTCTCAGCATTTTGCATAGTTACTAACTGCTTGATGATTAATCCCCTGGGCTCGAGTGTGTGCCGTCGGACACGCAACGTAGAGGATGTGATGTTGTTGTGAGTCATAATCAGACTAAGCTCTGTAACATGTAAACGTATCCCTGTAAGTCAGACAGTGGTGGAACTAGTCGGGGGGCGGGGGGACACAATCACACGGATGGTAATCACACAATGAGAGGAAGTGAAGTCCCTGGAAAGAGTGAAGAGGTTCAAATGCTCGTCATGAATTTGTGAGTATAGTGGCACAGGAACAATAGAATGATGTTTGATTTGTTTCAACTGTTTGTGTCATTGTCACCACAGGGACAAGAGCAAGAGTACTTACGGAACCAGACACAGATAAATGGTAAATGAGTAAATAGTCTGTATTTATAAAGATCCTTTCTAGTCTCGATGACCATTCAAAGCTCTTTACATTACAGTTTCGCCCTTCAGCCATTAACACACACATCCATACAGGCTGCTATGGGCAGCATTTTCTCTATTATACATCACTCATACAATAGTGGCACAGTCATCAGGGGCAATTTGGGGCTCAGTATCTTGCTTAAGGACCCCCCATGCAGAATAGGGGAGACAGGTATCAAATCGCCGACGGTAAGTGGAAAACCCGCTCTACTTCCTGAACCACAGGCGGGGCAAAGGGGCATCAGAGAGTGCCTTCATCTTCAATTTTTTTGGCAGCCATTTTTTCTCTATTTCATTCATTAAAAGTAATATGTTATTTTGATGAGCCAGATATCGGTGCATATAGATTTATAAGTTTCGTCCCAACACTGGCTCTATTTAAAGCCCTGGCAAATCACCTGCCAAAGCACCCTCACTGCCAAATTATCCCTTGCATGCTGCTCACTGATAAATGGTAACCCAAGATTAAATTTCCAGCAATCTTTCCACTGGCGCAGAGAGGGTAGAGAAAAAAACATCAAGCCGTCAAGAATGAATAGGGGCTTCAGCAGATAGTGATGCTTTTAGATAAGACGTCTCTCCATCCGTTTTTCCCTGGTATGTCAGGAGGAAAGTCAAGACCGGGGAAATGTTAGAGGAAGCCGATATCCTTGCACTGGAAAAATTACTACAATAAACATGTTTCGCAAATGGGGAGGAAAGAAGAAGCTGAGTATTGATCAACAACACTCTAGAAGAAGCGGTAGGACTTTTGAGGAATCTTTTAATAATGGGAAACAGAGTGACGCACCCATGATGTAATGTCAGCCTCTAAACTGCACTATAACTAAATATGGATATTCATGGCAGGGCCATCGTGGGAATCAAGTCAACTCAAGTGAAAAATGAATATATTTACAAATGAAATAATTACGGTTTCGTAAGCACATTCTAATTCAATGACCTGATCGTATCTTTGGACTAACCCTCTATTCTCAAGCTCCAAGTTTCCTCCGCTGCCCAAAATATCTCCTGTTCTGAAGTTGATTTAGATGTTTGAGAAGTTTCACTGCAGTGCCTGAGAATTATCTGACATTCAGCGACGTTCCCACTCTATAAGTCATGTCATCCGTTGTCACTGGTTCTGGGAAGAGACCTATTTATGGACCAAATTCATCCACAATCTGCTGAAAATTAGACAAGAAGCAGCAATATACCGGCAGCATACTGACATTTATGACAAGAGTTATCAGGAGAGGACATATCCCACAAAACATGAAAGAGCAGACCATTTGGTCCCATCAAAGTTACCTGACATCATAATATTCCTCTCATGAAACCCCAAATACAAAGACACCATCACTACATCATCAGCAAGAAAGTGAAGTCTCATGTAAAAAAAATTGGAAATGAGTTTTGTTGCAGATGGACATATGCATGGACTGATGAATGGACATACCAATCACTATATCCCCCTGTATTATATACCAGGGAGGATACATTGCTTTAAGGGAGTGTTATATTATCCACTGCTGTTTGATTTAGCGCAGACTCAGTCCAGACATCTCTCTGTATGTGGAATGCATATCTCGAGAGCCATTCATCTAACCTGCTCCACATGTAGCAGGTGTATTGGTAAGGGCTCAAGATAGTGCAGTTTTGAACTTTTGTGCGATTTGGACACTGCCATCGCTTACGACAACAGCGTGTTCACGACGACTGATTCTCCAGTTTGGGTTCTGCGTACTGAGTGCAGCTCAGTACTGCAGGTCACTTTTAGAGCTATAGAAAGAAAGGCTGCAACCAGTATTACCAGAGGCCAAGCAAACAGCCCATTCCAGACAGGCAGGTTTACAACGGGCACCGCACTACTATAAACTAAACATAGAGTTAACTCCCTCTAATAATCTTATGCAAAGATCATTCTCCTCACAAGCTAAATCCAGAACAATATCTTTGTGAACAAGTGCGGGAAACCAAGTTGTTTATAACCTGCTCTACAGCAGATAACAGGAAACACTCGCTGCAGTGAAACTAGCAGGAGGGAGAGAGAGAGTTAGAGTGGTTCACCTCAAACAGCAAATGACAAGAAGATTTACTGAGGACAATGAGTGTGTTGTATCACTGCAGCGCACAGTGACATGAACACTGTGTGTGTCTGTGTGTGTGTGTGTGTGTGTGTGTGTGGGAGAGACAACAAGAAAGCGGTGGCTTTTCACTAACCCTTCAATAGACAGGAACTACACGTATAACCAAGGTAATGGCACACAACGAGGAGGAAGTAGCTGTTGCTTTAAAGGTAAAAAAAATGCAACACAAACAGGAGAGTGAAGCTAATACACATTTTAAGGAAAAGATCTTACTCAGATTCTACTCTAAAATCTATCAAATAGGATGCATCACTGATAACAACTACCCAGTATTTTCTAAGAACTAGAACAGCTCTACCTTGAACAGATATATCACTTAATGTACTGTGAGTACAATTGTGCTGTGAAAGCATGGCTCACTCATTCTTTAATTGACATAAACAATTAATGAAGTTTTATGAACCCATAACTATCATGATTATAGGACCTTGTTAATGTGTCTGTTCGCTTGAGAAATCAGGAGAAAGTATTTTCAAGCTCCAGTCATATTTTCTTGGGTTTGGTGCAAAAGACTGCAAAATCAAAGGATTTACTCCTTATTCCTTATTCATTTCACTAATTTCAAAGTGTCATGCGTCAGAAAGTCCACATGTGGACAGCATGTGTGATCTCCTCATAAAGTGGTCTCTTGATCCATAGTCTCTTGAATATCTGGATGTGGCTAGAAACTGTTGCATTAATTAACGAGGAGAGGGAACAAAACTGAGGAAGAACTCCCCTGGTGCCAACTGGCTTTTGTTATGAATACGAGCCCCACATGAGAACAAGAGAAAATATCTCCCTACTTGCCAAAAGAATGTTGTAAAAGTTTGCTCTCCATAGAAATGGACAGAAGAAAGAGATCTCTCTTTTTTCTTCACCTTCATGCTGTGTTCCATTTTTACTTTTTAATGGAAGTGTCAAGAAGCTCTCAGGGGTCGTCTGCTTGTGGGGAATGAGAATTAATTGGAGGATTAGAGCTACATGCACCCTGCACCCTGTCTTGACTTATAACATGGCTTTAGGGTCTGCACTACTGCCTCCTCTGATGCTGACTGTGTGTGTGTGTGTGTGTGTGTGTGTGTGTGTGTGTGTGTGTGTGTGTGCGCGCGTGTGATTCAATATACGAGAGAGAAATAAAAAAAAGCATTCATTAGTTCCTGCACATTAGTGAGTCTTCACAATGGACATCTTTATTAATGTGCTCTCCTGAGAAATAAACAAACAGAATAAATAATCGACCACATGTATTAACATGTAAGTAATGGATTCCGTGACCTTTCCCTTAGCGCCATACTCAGTCCCAGCTTGACATTAGAAACAAATCATTGACTTGTTTTTTGTCCCTTCCTCCGATACTGATGGAATGAAAATGGGCTGTTTTCCTTGTCCTGGTATTTTCTTGAACATTCAGATATTTTTCATGTTTATCACATGAGCAGTCAGAGGAGGGGAAACTCCTGGAATATTAAGTCCCAAGAAAGCATGACTGTTGAATGAGCTGGCCATTAGAATGATTATTAACACAGTGAGAGGCAAATTTCACCTCAGTTGTCCGTCTTGTGTTAGAAATTCATGATGATCGGAACTGAGCTTCTCATTTTTGGATTTTGTAGCTGCACATTAAAACAAGTCACCTCAGTGGGGAGAGATTCTGTAACAGATGAGATGCCCGATACTTATTTTGACTATGAATTTTAATCCCATCGCTGTATCTGCTCGTTGAATAAGTGTGGTGATATGTCAGATCGCCCTTTTGTTGATTAAAGTCGTTGCAATAACAATTAATATCATAGTTATTTCTGTGGACGTTTTAATTTCGGTGCTCCGCAGTTACATTCCCAGCCATATTTTTTTTGCCTCAGATAGCAATTTGTGTCCATCACTGAAATTCATGCGGCATGGCCTGATTTGATCTGCTTTGGAAATCCCAGACTGTTTTGACAATTCGGCACTGAACAGCAAAGATTTGTTTCTTGTGCTTCAGTCGTCCCTGCGAGGCAAAAACAATTACTCCCACTGGTTTTCTTTGTCCTATTTCCTGGGACACCTCCCTTGAAGCCTCCATTTCAAGTCTAAATAAATCAGAACAAGGCAACAGGACTGTTTGATTACAGAACCTCCATCACATGTTAGGGAAGCTGAATTCAAGTTTAAGAGACAAGCAATTGAACAGTTGATGCCTTCAAGTATCTCCGGGTCGAGATCTAGTTTTATATAAAAGAGGTAAAAAATCGTTATACTTTTTTGTAATCGCAAACAGAACCTCCCAGGAGGGAACGTCCAAGCTGCTTCATTGGTTTCTTTAGTATTGGAGTTGGCTGGCGTGTTCAGTTTGCATACAAATCAATAAAGCTAAATACTGAAGATGGACTGAAAGTAATTAATAACAATTGATTAATAAATTATGAATTCATGGACAAGAGGTAAAAAAAAAAATATATATATATATATATAATAGTATATACATTTATATACAAATATATTTCAATAGGGCCTCCCACTGTCAGTGCTCGGGCCCTAATTACCGAAATAGCATTTTTCATCACACAAAGTATTTCTTCATACGTATTACAATTTTCTGTATTTATTTATTTATATAATTTAGTTGTCTGACATAACTCAAAACTGAATCCAAAAGCTCCAACTGGCAGGAGGCTGAACAACTTACTTTTTTGAGGACAGTCAAATATGCCCCACATATTTAAAGGATACATTTCCTTGGAGAAGTGTGTGACCGCTTAACAATAACAATAAACCCTGACTGATCTCATTGAACAAAATGGTTACCTCAAAATTACTAAAATCATGCTGGCACACATCCAAAAGGGGAAATAGAGAAGAAAAAAGGAAGAGAATACAGGGTCAATGCATGGTGACCATCAAACTAGTGCGGGCTTTGCATTCTTCTGATCATGCTTCTTCCTTTCCTCACTGATGACCGATGCGGTGGCTTCATGATGTGACAAGCTGTAGATCAGATTACAGGACGTTCTCTAACTTCCCTCTGCACCATAGACTGTTTACAAAAGCTCTGAGCACAACGTCCAGCACTCAAACAAAAGGGACAGCTGTGGCTGAGGGGTAGAGCGGTCTTCCTCCACCCAGAAGGTCGGCAGTTTGATCCCAGTCTTCCCCAAGTGTCCTTGATGCTGAACCAAGTAGCCCCTCATAGAAAAATAAGAGCTGCTAATAGATGCACTGAATGATGAATGTGTGTGTGAGTGGATGAATGGCAAACTGTACTGTAAAGCTCTTTGAGTGGTCATCAAGACTAGAAAAGCACTATATAAATACAGACCATTTTAACCATTTATATTGTGGAACTGTTTGAGGAGGACTCACTAATGACAAGGAATAATTCGGAAGTAGCTCCGGAGCACAGACCAAGAGAACAGACAAGTTTAGAAAGGGCACTGCAGTAGGTCATTCTAATACTGATAAGTAAACATTTGATGTGTGTCTTATATGACTCTTATAAGAATAATGAAAACTCTGTGACTTTGTTTGTTTTTTCCTCATACAATTTCATAAGGTTTTCTGCTTTTCCCCTTTCCATCTTTTCATTTCAAGTGCATCTTGGCTCATTTGAGGTATATACACTCTTGCAGTCCCATATGGTCACACAGTCACAGATCTTTAATATCATCCTCAGACTAATAGTAGCTCTAGACTAATTATAGAAATTATCACGGGAATTCTTAAATCATGTACCATTGCCTGCTTTTCATCGCCTTTTCTCGTGGTGTAATGTCTATGTGTTTTGTCTGAGGGAGGCTGCAGTCATCAGGTCTTTTTCTTTTTCTTACACATTTCCACATACAACTGCTCAAATGAATGAAGGGAACACTTAATGGTCAGAATATAAAACCAAGTCAGGGATATAAATCTGTCAGTTAAGGAAGTGATTGAGAATCAATTTCTCCAGCTTTGTTAAAAATGAAAGTGACAACAGGTGCATTGGAGAGGCAAAGGCAAGACAACCCCCCAAAAGGAAATGGTTTAACATGTGCTGGGCATAGACAGTTGCTCTCTCGTCATCCTTCCTGACTGATTCTTCTCTAGTGTCCTCGTCACTACTGGTAGCATGAGGTGGTACCTGCAGCCCAATCAGGGTGCACAGTTGGTCCAGCTCCTCCAGGACACATCCATACGTGCGGCCGCTAGAAGGTTTACTGTGTCTCCCAGCTCAGTCTCAAGTGCATAAAGGGGAGATACCAGGAGACCGTCCGTTACACAATGAGAGCTGGACAGGGAATCTCTAGAAGGGCATCAACCCAGCAGCAGGACCAGTGCCTGCTCCTCTGTGCCAGGAGGAACAGGAGGAGCACTGACAGAGCCCTACAAAATGACCTCCAGCAGGCTACAGGTGTCCATGTTTGTGTCCAACTGTAGGAAACAGTTCCATGAGGGCCTGACGTCCTCTAGTGGGACCTGTGGTCGCAGCCCAGCTCGACTAGCGTTCGCCAGAGAACACCAGAGCAGTCGTGTAAATTCTTTACTGCTAAATCCTCATTGATGTTGCAATATGGTTACATGAGAATTTGATTAAGTGCACTGATAACAACAATGTGTCTGCCTCTGTTTGCTTCTTTGTCTTTATTTCATCACTGCAGAAAAATGCTCGTGAAATGAGTTTCTGTGGACTTGACCCACTTCTCCTCTATTACTCTGGTCGCAGCAACTCCTGGCATTCCTACGCTTGTTTCCCTTGAAAGTGAAATGAAAAACAATTTATGTTCCTTCCTGGATATATTTCATGCCCTGGCAGTTATACTGTTGACTTGAATTCTATTCTTTCTAATGAGTGACTTCACTGGATATGGAGGGTACATGTGTACCACCTGGACCTTGCAGGGCACTTCCCTCAATACAGCATTATAAACCCCAAAGCACTTCATTCTGATTAGCATTTAAACTTAGCCTGGATGCCAGCAAACTTAGCCCCGCCCACAAAAATTTGGGTCGGGCAGTTCGGTCTGGAGTCGCTCCGTTGAGGCTGCCTCGCGGTGCTTCAGCCTCCGGTGTGACCGGCACAAAGTTTTAACATGGGAGTGGATGGGAGCCAGCTGTTATTTAAGGCTTGGCGCTGCGCTGAAGCGTCCGGTGTGAACCCGGCGTTAGTAAATAACTCACAATGCGTTGCTTAGCATACGTCACATACTACGTTGCTCTGATTGGTTGTAGGTCTATCCAATTGGGCGAAGAAGAATTTTACTTCCTGGTCAGTTGAAACACGCCCCATAATCACAGCCCAATGGAGCGGTCTCAGACTCACATTCTGACTAGAATTGTGAGTCTGACAACGTCAGGCTAATTTAAACTGGAATACACAGTGAAACCCTCACCTATGGGCCTAATCTACTAAAGGTTTGCACATTTAAAAATGTGTGCAAGCTGTCCATTTAGAACTGTTGCCTTAATGATTATACATTATCGGGTGTTTCTAGCAGATTGGGGTAGAAAATATTGGGAGGAGTAGATGCAAATACCTTGATTTATCCCACACATTGTAGTTTACAAAGCCTGAAAGTATTTGCGGGGATTGTGACTGTGTCTATATTTAGAAGGTTTGAAAGGTGGGTGCTAATCGGCACAGCGTTGCACACAAATGGCGGCAGTTACTCTGGTGAGTAGGAGACGGCAGGAAGAAGACAGAGAAAACTGTTTTTTTCCGAAAGTGAACTGCACCTGAAGCTTAATATAGATCAGAGGCATCTCTTCCATGCCCCCCACCACCTGTTTTATTTGCCGTGGTTTTATTATGAGCTGTTTTTTTTTTCCGTTCTCTTTCTTATGTCCCGCCATCTTGTCTTAATTTCCTTGGTTGTTCTTTTTGTTTTACCCAGAGCATCAGATACTCGTGTGTCTTTGAGTTATACTATTATGAATATTACTTTGTGTAGCTCAACAACATGTTTGATTGCCTCTTCCACAAACACCTCCAATTCCATGGAATTAAACTTTGCTTTGCGCTTGCGGCCACTCTGCTCTCCGTAATGGCGGAAACAGGTAAACCTCATTTAAATACTACTGCCTCTACCAAGTTTGCGCCTGTTATCATTTACGCAATTATTTTTAGTAGATCACCCACAAAACGCCCACAATCCAAACATGCACAAGCAATTTAGCACTCTCTTTTGGGATCTTAGTAGATCAGGCCCTAGGTGTCCTAGGGCTTTAATCCCTGAGCTCTAAGTAGAAGTGACGTCAGCTGCATCAGTGCACACCTGTGCCCGTACATGCTTTATAATACTGACTAACTGATTCCTATACGTGTGTTGATTGTAATGTGTTTCTGTTCAAATAAATGTCTGTAATTGTAGCAATCAACTTGCATCACCTCCCTCCTTGTCTCAGTCTTTGAGCCGGGCTGTTACAATATAGGTGTGCATCTACAAGTCAATGGGAACAGTCCAAAAACTGTTATTAGAAAACATTAGAAATAAGAAATAAGACAAAGATGAAAACGGTTACCAATTACTGAAAATTAATGGATGTAGCGACAAATGTATCTGTCTGTCTGTCCACATATCTCAAGAACTGTTCATCCTATTGCCTCCATATGATATTGATGAGGGTTCAACAGTACATGTCGAATTTGGTGTGATTTGGACCTGCAATACGTTCAATATTAATAAAAGCTGAATAAACCGGCAAACAGCTCCTTGCACTCAGTTGGGGTGGAACATAGTTGAAAGTATCTTAGTCCTCTGGGAACCTATGGCAGACTCAGACATTTGTTTTGCGGGTGCTGATCTCCGTCCTGGCAACAGCCTAAATAGAAGCACTTCCTCTTCTGCAAATTCTCCTCAAAGTAAAAGCACAGCGCTCATTTTGATGCTGCAGTGCTTTATATTGAGCGGCATTATGTAAAGTTGTAAACTTTACAAGATTGTGTAAATTGCTTAACAGACCTCAGATATGTCTATTACTGATATTTGTGGAGAGTGGCCTGATTTAAACAGGCCCGTTCACGACAACAGCAACCTGTTCTCCAGTTGAGGGTTCTGAGTACTGATTCGAGCTTTACCGGTGGCTTCAGAGTGAAAGCTGTAACCAGCATTACTACAGGCCAAGGAAAAAGTTTTTGTGTGCATACAGTTCACTTGCCAAACACAATGAAATGCATGTGACGCATACAGCCAGGACATCAGGGTTAAAGAGACCAGAACGATCCGGATTTGTGATCCGACACCATCGATTAATAACTAAATAAATATGATTGATTGTGTGAAGAGCGACAAAGACCAACAGACACACACACATTCTCCTGCAGACAATAATCGTTCATTCATTGTAATCGAGATAAACGTTTTAAATAATTGTGATACTGATTTGAAGTCATATCTCCCGGCCAGAGGCGTATTAGTAATTTTAACTCTTCAGTTAAAACAGGTGATAATATATACAAATCTAAAATGCTCTTTTTGCTCAACTCTCCTTGTTGGAATATCTTTATATATGCCTCATTTCAAAACAGAATAATATGCAGGCTTTCCTCATCTGCTTCCACAAATAATCTCACTGTATAAACTCTGAATGTTTCACAACAGCTCTCTGTTGTCAGAGAAGTAAGGTCAGTTCACAGTCAAACCCCAGCGACATGTAAAAAGTTTTACATACTGACTGAAGATGTCCACACGGTTCCTGCTGTGCTGAGAATTATGGGGGAATGTATCATTCACCATCGTCTGAAACTTTTATTGAATAGCCCTTTTATTGAAGCTGAATTCTGAAGAGACACTTGAAGGTTTGTCATCTCTTTGTTGAATTTTTCATGAAGCTTTGACATCAGTGGCAGCCATGAGCGACAATAAAAGGTCAGATTGATAACCAATATCTCGGGCTCAAAACTCTCAAGGCACATAGACATTGCTTTGTCGAAACCAAAACAAACACCACAACCTGACTGAGCTGTTTTTATTTCCTACTCGATCCAATTTTATCCCTCTTTCGTTAGGTCTTAAATAGACTTTAAAGACTATCTAACAACTATTATCTAAAATGACCAGCAGAGGGCTACTCCACTGGTTGCAAAAGGAATTCTATTTTTATGGATTTCTATTACGAAAATGATGTTGGTTTATAACGTCACTAAATATTTCGATACGGTTATTGGTCTGACTTGCTTTAGTTGAGTTTCAAGTCTTCTTGTATGATCCTATTTAGAGTCAAAGAGATAATAAAACATTGTATGCATGGGAGCTATACGACGTGATTGACAGCTAGGACCTCCCAATGGTTGCAGGTGAAGGAGGTCATGCAGCATAAAGCTCTCAGTCAGGCTCCACCCCCTGCCCCTCCAAATATGGTCACTTCTGGCCGCAGAATTCAAAATGACAAACACAAGGCTTCTAAACGGCCCAATCCAATGGGTGACGTCATGGTGGGTTGCCTGCTGTTTGTTCACGGCACATGTAAATATAAAAACAAAATGTCCCCTCCTTGCTTTAATTGAGTCAGTTCATTGTCCATTAATATTAGTGGCTCATCAGCTATGAGTAAATAATACATATTTTAATACAGATGTAGCAGATAATTGGATCATCTGAGCTTGGTGCAGCATACTATTCACTGTATAACAGGCTCAAACAGACTGACATTATAGCATCAATAATTACATTATAGCTTAACACGACACATTATACCAAAGCAGGGATTTTCATTAGGAGGGATACATCCTAATCACCTGTATTTCTTCCATTGCAATATGTTGTCCACTAATTTAGATGTTCATTAGCTTTGCAAATATGGTTGATAATTAGACATGCACAGTGTTATAAGCAACTGTGTGTAAACATGGCTAATAGGATAAATTTAATTCTACATGAGGGTAAAAATGTTCATCTAAATAAATCTCTGCAAACACACATCCTCCAAAATATAATTTCCTAGTTGAAAGATAAAAAAAAGCTATGGAAATATATGTGTAAAAAAAACATCCCTCAGGGCGCTCTTTGGCACAGGGTTGATATATTTTTATTCAAAGAAAAAAGGAAAAAAAATCAAGGCACACATATAAGTGTGGCTAATGCATGGCAAATATAAATAATGCATCATCGGACATCATCATCATATCTCCATTTTTAGCTTCATGCATGATATCAGTTTGATATATAAAAGCTGAAACTGAAAAAAAGAAGGTCCATCCAACAACGGTTACAAGATACAAGATTAGTTTTCGTCACTATTAGGGATCATGTTCTGTATCCTATGTGGTAATACATCAACGTGCACAGAAATGCCAATGACGCACAACACTGTGCGACTTTGTATTTAATCCTCCAAACTAAAAGGTCCCTCTAATAACCCTTTTGACTGGACAGAGGAATAGTTTTGACTCTCCAGTAAACAGATTGGACAAAAATTCTTGTAAAAACAAATATCGGTCCTGACAGCTCTCATTGAGCTCTGATAAGGATTGCCGCTCTACTACAATTGATTTGACTATAGCCTATATTAACTTGTTGTCTGTGTTTGTTCTCGCTACTGTCTCAATAAAGGAAAAGTACAAACTATCCTTTGCTCTGACCAGTCCTGTCACAGTGTCAGGGATAATTAGAAACTATAACATTCAGTCAAATGCATAAATGGCAATGCTCCCATTGATCCTGCTGCTAAATGATCTCTGAGCTCCAGGCTTTTAATGAAAAAACTCATTCAGGGGGAAAGAGTCTAACAAACAGCTGTGATCAACAAACAAATCATCAGTGGGTCTATTAATGATTTAAAACTCAGATTGCATTCAGTGGTTTTACATTCATTGTCGCTGACTGGTCATTAATTTAACCTGTCATAAACTATCTTGATGGATTTTCAAGTTGAATGTTGATGCAAATTTCAATTTGTCAGAGGTGAGCAAAGTGAATGAAGCAAAACTCAACACGTGGGTCTGTGTGTGTGTGTGTGTGCACACATTCTTTTTTCAATGCACAACATGAAGAGCCTGACTTTCATGTGTTCATGAAGGAAATGCTACGAGCCTTTATTTTTACTTGGTGGGCGGACAGGGGACTGGTACTCATCTTCTTCTCCAAATTTCCTTTTCCATTTTCCTTTGTAGGAATCTATTCATCAAAAGAGTTTGCTCAAATATATTTTATGAGGAGAAAAATTGCATAAAATGATGCCAATACAATTTTACAAACTCTGTCCATTTTAATACTGTCAGGGTTATTTTCTTTTATTTCCATGTTGAAGCAACACAAGGTAGTTTTCATATCTTAAAATAAAGGTTTCAAAATCATTAAGATGCCCCAAAAACGTATAATAAGGAGAATGGCTAATCAGTCATTACCACATCGCCCCCTGGAGGCCTGGAACTGCACCTTGTAACTCTGGGGTACCGTGCATGAACATTACAACCTGTTTTATGGCTAATGTCCCACCCCAACAACAAGAGCTGGAGCCAGCAGCTAGCTATAAGAGACAACTTGCTCATCAGTCTCAGTGTGGACATCTTGGCAGAGCCGCCAAAGACACCAAAGAGGACATTGTCAGAGGAAACGACGAAGAGGAAGAGGGAAATTGACAGAGAAGGAGAAACAAACGAGGGTGAACATCACAGCATATCTCACCTGTTGGCGAGAGCTGAAAAAGACCAAAGGATGCAGGACAGATGTCAACCTCACGTTGCTGTTATCGGACAAGTCAGAACTTTTGCTTGTTTGCTCTGTTGTGCTCTTCCCGCTTGCCTGAAGTTGGGCTGTGTAAGTGAAGTTGTCGACTCACCAGTTCATCATAAGCCAGGTAGACCCAGTCAGTCAATACAGTTCTTTGACTTTGTAGGATTCCGGTTCTCAGCTTGTCAACAAATGAACATGTGTACAGGTGAGTTCATGGAGAGGCTCAGATCACATCCCACCTGTAGGGGGAGCTCCAGTATAGGAGCCCCAATAAGCGAAACTTGCATTGTAGCGTATTAAACTGCAGTTCCCTCCTGACCCTGAAAGGATAGATGATGGGTTATTGAATATCGAATATATAATTTACTGACAATTTCAGTTAACTTAAGTACAGACACTATTGTGAGTTTACTTTTACATCAGTGACATAAAGCTAAATTCAATAAAGGTTCCACTAAAAGAAAAAACAAACAAAAAAGAGCTGGGATATAATAAAGCACGTACACAACTTAGTCCATCCACTGTCGGGTTTACTAACAGAAGGGCTGCAGTTTCCATAGTAACACCTGAGTCAAAACAGTGATATTCACTTATTTATCAGATAAACAACAGTAAACAGAAAATAGTAAAGGGTCAGTCTTTCTTCTTCAGTCGCTTTTTCTTCCTAAAATGGTAAACATGAATACTTTATGTTTCAAGAAGAGCTTTGTATACAAGGTGTGAGAGATGAGGTACAAAAGGGCAATTAAAGTCAAACTCAGCACTTATTTACAATCAGTGCTGGACACATGCTCCCACTGTCAGGTCCAGGTATGTCTCCATCAAGTCCTGTGAGAAAAACGCTATTAGCTTCTCCCACCTGCTCTATTATATGTGACTGACACATATTCTACTGCTATTGAAGACCTTCTCAGTTCTGACCCCACACAAACTGTTGCTTATATCAGCTGTCGTACAGACTCGCTTGCTGTCTTCACTTCCTGTGCTGAGCAGCAGCCCGGGCACCGAACCGTCCGACTGAGAGCTTCAGGCTCATTAATAAGTCCAGCACCAGACCTTCCAGATGTTCCTGCTGCCTGTGAACTTTGGTGACACTCACAGCTGCAGTTGGTTGATACACAACTTTTAGTGCCTGTTTGGTCACAGTTGTGTAGCATTTTGATTAAAATCCTTATTATTGTCATGATGGATAGACAGCACACATAAGAATTGGAATTATCTTGGTTGAGTTACTGTATATACACTTTATATGATTATTTATACATATGTAGAAATCACAATAAATATTACAATAAGTAAAGAAAAGAAAATCTACTGCTTTTTATATGATGTTTTTGACCGGATAATGATAATTCCAATCCAGACCCCATGTTGTGTTAGCGTGCCTTTCATTCTTGTGGTTCACAACTCAAAAAAATGAAATAAAAGTAAAAGTAAACCCTCCGGACCTAGGGTATACCAAGGTAACACTTGAACATTACATTACTTTAGCACTCTGTAGATTTCAGAGGCATAAATATGGAGCTGATGTATTATGCCTGGG
Source organism: Pleuronectes platessa (assembly GCF_947347685.1). NCBI lineage: Eukaryota > Metazoa > Chordata > Actinopteri > Pleuronectiformes > Pleuronectidae > Pleuronectes > Pleuronectes platessa. Next base: position 4,138,357 of record NC_070645.1, on the reverse strand, counting down.
CCACACTGGCGGCGTCACAGTTCCTCTCTGTGTTGCCCACAGCAAAGGGAGCCCCTCTCCCCCACAGTAAACACTGCTACTGAAGCTGTCCGAGTGGACATTGGTGAGAGTTTTGGGGCAGAAGCACAGCCGAGAGATGTTGAGGGCTGCACGTTGCAAAGATAGGGAGCAGGTTTTGAGGCTCCTGTGTGAGGTGAGGCTGAGGTAGTGATAACAGGGATTTAGAAGGGCCTTTGGCGGCTCCTCTGCCGGGTGACAAGGCTAACAAGGTGCTAAACAAACTCGATCCCTTAAGTCTTGTGTCCTCTGAGGCTGGTCGCCAAACAACAGTTTATTTTGTGTGCTTTGCTCGTTGTGACATATTCCTTGCAGTGAAAAGGTTGAACGTTTGTGTTGTTCAGAATGAATGGGCAGAGATTTGGTGCATTATCAGAGTCGGGGCCGGTCTAATTCAATGAGATTCCCCACTGGAGCGGGGCTCAATGTCTCAACAGCTCACTGGTATTTAGATTTTTCTGCATATGTAGCAACCCCAGAGACCTTTTATTTTTATTTTAAAGGTACATCTCTTACTGCAGTCATAATTGAATTGGGACGAGTACAAGCATTAATCTTACTAAAAGAGACTAAATGAAGAGGAGATAAAAATAACTGACCTAATTAACTTTCTCCACAAAATGATTATTGCCTAATGGCTGCACATTTTGTCTGGCAAATATTTGTCCACGCTGCCACACCAGGCCTTATGCCAGTGTCTTTCCTATTAGCCACAGTAGCAGCTTGTTTCCGTTGGCTTCAATACTTTGCATCAGCACCAAAGAAGAGCACCTGCTCTTATTTCAACCTGAAAGAAAAGTCAAGAGACTAGTTTTCTATCACAGCTTGGATCTTGACAAAAAGAAAAAAACTTTCCTCACTTAATAAAAATGTTCTCTCAGTTTTGTCTTTGCATGGCAGAAGATGATGGCCCAGATACACATACCACATTTAACTTAACCAAAAAGTTGCATCTAGACATTGACACAGCCAATACACATTGTACGAAATTATATAAGCAGGAATAAAATAACATGGCTAATTCCATACTGAAAAAGGAGGTCAGCGCATGTCCAGAGGCCACACGTTTCAGGTGCATTTAAGTTAAATTAGGATAATATAATGGTGTATATGAGGTGAATAAGCAAGAAGCTTAAAGAAAACACAACTAGATAAATAAACAAGCTATGAACAGAAGTGTCACCATCCCTCAGTCCTTTGGAGGCCCTTTAAATTCTCTGCATTTCTAACAATTTGTGAAAAGATTTAGAAATGTATTGTTAAGTTTTCCGATGTGTCTCCTCTTTCATTCTTCACACTTCAGACAGTTGGTGTGAAAAGTGTAAAAATCCACATTTGACAACTTGAGACGAGTAAAAACAAACGTGTCGCTTTGTGTTTTTTGACTGGCGGTCAGTCGATATGCGGGAGCAGCTGAATGACTAATGATGGACAGCTCCGACACCGTAGTTGAAGGATCTCTACTACTGCTGTCTGCAGATTAGTGAGTGGTTTTGTCAGTGACACAGAGTGTGATCTGTTTACTAATATTCAAATACGTCCTGAAGCTAAGAAACAGATCATCCTTGTTGGAAAATAGTACCGTAAACCTGGGCCTGTGATCTGTCCACAGAAAATCCCAAGAGAACCCAGAACATTGATGCCTTTGATAAAAGGTACACAGGGTTGGCCCCAGCATGTGGTACTATTGATGGGTCACAAATTCCAATTACAGCCCTGCTTTAGTATGCAGGAGACTACTGGCAGCCATATGGGGACATGGAGGCCATTCTTTTCTTCTTCAAGCTGCTATGGATCACCCCTGCAGGTGAGGAACACACACATTGAATCATAAGAATAATATACATCCTGGATTAATAATGGTAGATAACTGTTGTGCTCATCAAATATCACCAGCTTCACCTTCATCCCGGAGAGATTGATGCTCAATTAAAAACCTCTAGTCAGAAGAATATGTTATATAAGATTTGCCTTTCTTTGACGGACATATTTTGGAGAGAGAGAGGAAACACACATAGGAGAATTGAATTGAAACATCCCCATCGAGGAATCTATACCTATTTAAAATGGTTTGTGCTGTATACATTAGCACATATATTCTTATTGCCAAACAATGTTAATATAGAAGATTCTTCTGACTATATACACACTGTAAACAACTTTTTCCTCCTAAAAAGGAGCTTGTATATTGCTGCTTAGAATCGCAAGTTCAGTTGAGCCGCACCCTCTCGCTCCTCCTTAACTGTGAAGTGAAAAGTAAGACACCCGAGGTCTGTTGTGTATGTCAGCTGCTGAAACGAGTACAAGTAGCTGACACTGGCGTACCATACAACTACAGCCCCCTCACTTCCACAAACCATCAGAGAAACTGACTCTCCCCACCTTAAAATCCTGTTTAAAAACTTACCTCTTCCGATCGGCATACTCATAATTTGTATTAGTCTGTTGTTGAATATTGTTTGTATTCATGTTTGGTTTGTTTTTATTGCTCTTATGTGTATCTTTTTTTAAATTTGTATTATCATGAATGGCGTCCTGAAGGGTTATGAAAGGCGCCCATGAATAAAATGTATTATTATTATTATTTAAAAAAGCATGGTACAAAGTACCCGGGCCACCGCTGCAAAAAGAACGTAGTGGAAACTCGACAGTTCTGTTGTTTATTATTGTTAGTGTTAACAGAATTAACCGACAGTAGCAAGATTAAATTGGTTGGCACGTTGACACTTTTTCGGTTAATTGCACAGCCTTAATAGAGTATTTATCCCGAGCTCCCGAGGATAAAATGCATTTCCTATCCAGATATGAATGTCTCCAGTGCCCATATTGAGATCTGACTGAGATCCAATCACTCTGTACAGTTCATTTGTACAAGTCCAAACAACAACACAAGACTCCATCCACAGGTCTCTCCACTAATTTAAAGACTGAGGAGAGGGCTGTTTTGTGTTTCTAGTGGCTAATGGCTGCTAGGAGCATAACAGGAACAGTCGCACATGATTATTATTCCTGCCCACGTAGTGTTGGATTGACAATGCAATTGCTTTTGCTTGTTTACTTCAATGTTGGCACAATGCCTCCCTGACCACTTCACAGTACAAATGACAAAATCCTCAATTCATTCTAGGTGCATATACACCTGTATTTTCATGTGGTGAAGCACTATCAGACTGTTGCCGATCAGCTCAAACACATTATAATGCAGAGTGTGGAAAATGTACCTCAGAAAATGTCTTAATGTTTCATTTCTTCTGAATAAACCAACAAACAAGGATGTTTTGATTCTCTTTTAGCCCCAAAATCCACATTTGTATATTCTACAGCAAGTTCTTAACATTTGGCAGGAAATGTTGTGTCTAGGGTGTAGCTCTCTGTGGCCGCTTTAGAATTCACAATGAAAATAAGCGGGTTTATGACAGCAACAGTTAAAAGGAGAGGATCCATTGACTCCAGCTCAGCAGGAGTTCATGTTTCAGGATTAAAGAGGCTTCCCCCTCTAAGACCGGGAAAACCAAACTGAGCACGGCCGGGTGGGCAGGATGTCTGAAAGCTGTCAGCGCATTACAGTGCAGCAACACTACAGAGCAACTGCACAGCCCCGTCTCTGGGAAAACTGATGCTGGATGGGAGGCAGATGGACTGAATGACGCACTCCCAGGCTTTAGATTTCTTCGCAGCTTAATGTTGATTGAGTCAGTGGAGGACCTCAGCTCCATCCTGCAAAGTCCCCAGCTGTCACGTAGTCCCGTGAAGGCAGCACATCCAGGGCAATGTGGATGTGAAACCGTGCTGCAAACAGACGGAAGTTCTGTTGGCCTTTGGCAAGAGCATCTAGCACTTAGAAGACAGTAAGAAAGACTAATACAGCTGCCACACAGCACATAGGTCTCAGACAACTGGATTTTTCAGACAAATCCTTTTTGAGATGAATGTTATTGAGTGCATTGGTTTTGTTTTCATTAAGAAGACATTTGTGCCATACAAGTCCACAGAGAAATATGACTATTGCCTGTTTAAAGCCACAGGCCTGGTCTCAGCACGAAGATATTGTTTCAGATGGAACTGTGTTGTATAAAGCACATTCTTAACATCTCGTTTTTACTTTTATTATTTTTCATGTGCAACCTGTTTTGGATATAACAGGCAACAGTGCCACTTTATCATTTTCCTGGACCCAGATTTCAGTTTCTGTGCCTTGTTCTCCTGCAGACATATTTATCCCTCAGAGGAGGGATTCATGTTTTGGAGGAACCCAAGCTCTTTAAATATTAACCATCCACGATCAGGTGCTGAGCTCCTGAGCTGTAACTGTGATTCACATCTAAATCTTTGCAGCCACCTCATCACAAGTTGTGTTTCATTCTCAGCATCTTTGTTTCAGACGGAGAGGTGCAGATCACATCAGTTGTCCATATTATTAATAATCTAAATTAAACTCGACTCACAGCACCGAGTAATTTTGAATTTTTAAGTTTTATTCATGATTAAGATTTTCACTGTTTTGCTACAACCTATGACACCGTTCAGACCTGGCATTAACATCTGTCCCGAGTGATCAGATCAGGCCTGGATGCTCCCAAATGCTTGTGAATGCAAATCCATCCTGGGCCACGTAAGGACCATCAACCCAGCAGTCTTCAGTATCATATGTTTATTTGATTATGACCAACACGTAATGATTGATTATCTTAAAATCTCAATAGCTACTTGAATTCATTCATTCATGCGGTTCCTCCTTACTGTGCTTGCTGTCTTTCTCTCTCTCTATGGATCTCTTGCTTGTGCCGACACACGACAAAAAAACAATTGGGTAAAAATGACATAATTTGCTCTTTGGGAAGACACGTCAGTGGTGTTTATTTGCATATAGAGCGAGGAAGTGAGATCTGATCACAAGTGGTCACAGGAGACACATTCAGAATGTATTTTAATACCACCTGCGTACAGACGAACTTAACGTTGTCCACTTGTGACCGGCTCTCTCAGGACGGATGTTAATACCAGGTCTGAACATGGTCTGTGACAAGGGAAATCAGAGGCATGAGTCATCATATCCCAGCATTTCAATCAGGCCCACACACAGGAATTAAGATCTCCCCCCCCCCCCTTACACACACACACACACACACACACACACACACACACACACACACACACACACACACTAAGCTGCATAAGAGGACAAGCAAATCCCCAAACTAAAATCATTCTTATCGAAAAGAAAATTTAAAAACAGTAGAAATGTGTTTCACCTTTCCTCTCACCTCCAACTTCCTTGTTTTCTTCACTATACTTTCATCACCAACTTTGTCCCTCTCATCAGTCCCTCATATCTCCATGTACCACAGGGCTGGAGGCAGTCAGCACTGTGTGGCGCACCACTGGGGGCTGCAGACACATCAACTCCTCAGGCACAGTAATTATTTGGCTCTTTTATTGTTGAATGCACTGCTGACGGCTGGCCTGAGGGGAGTCAAATATCTTTTTTTGCCACACTCCCACTTTCTTGGAGGAGACTCAACAGTCGCTAGCCGCTCTAAACACTACTTTCCAAAATTACCTGAGGTGCAAGTGAGAAGGACACAGGCATAGACTGTCATACTCAAAGTTAGCCGCAAGTTTAAATTGGTTTTGTATTCCATTGAATGCACCAAGAGAGATTTTGAAATCACCACGTGACTTGATTGGTCTTGTGCAGTGTATAATCTTGGTATCTATTTAATGAATGTGGTATTTTTTTGATAATCTAATGAAAATCCCGCTATGACTTTGGTTCTGTATCTAAATGAGTTTTAGCTTCTGGTGTATATTACCCTGATACTGCCTTAAACAGATGTTTTAAAGTTATGTCTCCTTCAGTCTTCTGAAGATCGATGGAGACCAGTCGTGTTGTTATAGCTTTAGACAACTTTTAAGTGGCCTTTATAAAATAAAGTGACTTCATAAAATACCTAAATGCCTACATTTGGTCAAGAAAGTGTGTTTATAGCCCTATAGTTGAGAAAAAGGTGAAACTTATATTCAGTGTGTTTCTTGATTGAAATTTCAGTGCAATATCTGTGCATGTCAATTACAGTGGGATAAGGAGAGTTAGACACAATTATGGTGAATAAAATGTGGGTAAGAACTTTTCGTGACTTTTACAGAGCGAAGAGTTTTTGAATGATTTTGAACCAATGTCCATATAGAAAGATGTATACTGACAGCCTCCTAAATATCCTGTGGTAGTGTAGTACCAAACCACTTTCGTATTTTTGGGAATTGTCCATCTGTGACTCCATTTTGGAAAAGTGTCCATGGTGCCCTGGAGGCAGCTTACGTGTTACGGGTGCTGCAAATTGCAGGCAAAAAAATCTAACCAGAAAGGGGCTTAACACAAACATACCAACCAAGAACGAGTGGATGGATTCTTTAGAATAGATATATGGAGAGAATAACATTTAAATTAAGTTTTTTTTAAGACAATTGTCGAAATGGCTTACCTATGTGTCAATTTCTAGGATTGGGTATAGCTGTTGGCCTTAGGCAAGACATTGAACCCAGAATTGCCCCTCATAGAAAAAGTTCTGCCGATAGATTCACTGTATGAATGTGTGTGTGAATAGGTGAATGGCAATAAACTGTACTGTAAGATGTACAGACTATGTTAGCTCTTTTTTGATTTTACTTTGACGTTTTTTAGGGTAATGTTTTTTTTTCTGTATGTGTTCCCTAAATGAGAACCTAATAAAAAGAATTTAACAACCAAAAAAGACAAATGTATTCTGAAATTCAAATTTTCATATAGTTTTTGCATGTAATATTACGACATTGAACACAAGGGCAATGAGGTCACCTCTTAAGTAAATATACAAAGCGTGTACCACTGATCCCTTGCTTTCAATTTGGCGAGATGCAAAGCAATCAATGTGATTTCTGTAAATACTGAGGAGACACAGTGAATATTACTATGCGATGGATGCCGTTACACCACCACTGCTTGACGACTGTGAATGAAAAATTAGGAAGCAATGAGTGTTAAGGGACCACAACAATCCTCTAGCCTATATGACTGGCCAGTAAGCCAATTTAAAATCTCTGGAGCTCTGTTCAATAATGCCCTCTGTTACGGATGGGATTATTAAAATGAATAGTCAATACATCAAGTTTCCTTACACTCTTGGAGAACAGGGCAACATCAAAAGGCAATTTGCAGTAATGTCCAGTTTCCAAATGTAGTAAGATACAATTGACTGCACTTAAATTACTATAAGGGGTTCATTTGAAAACAAATGTCTCTATTTGGATTGAAGCGTGTGACTTTAAGAAATGTGAAAGTCATATATGAATAATTTGTCTTTTCAAATTAGGTACGCAGCGGCCCGACTTAACCAACGACTCATTTATCTTCACAAAAAGCTGTGCACTGGTTCTGGGGACAGCTACTAGCCCCCTCTACAGCCCCCTCACCAGATCCTCACCGGGAACCTACTTGTCGTCTACCGCTCCAATCATCGACCATGTAGGAAATGACGGTCACCACACGTTAGTCTATGTATTTAATTGTTAACAAAACCATGAAATAAAAAAGACTGCAGGGTCAATTTTGGTTTGTGTGCACATTCACAAAAATGTATATATATTGGTCCTGATTCCTATGTGTTATTCTATAAATGAAGCCACAGATGTGTACACATGGGAGATTTTTGAGTGATATTTTAAGACAGTGTACAATCATCTATCTATTTTATTACCGTAAAATCAATAATATGAACCACTTTTTGGCTATGTCATTCAATTTGTAGGCTGGAGTCAACACTGTTTTATCGGGCTGCATAGTCCTCTCCTTTTTGATGACCCACATATCAAAGAAGTAGTTCAATATTACAATCTAATTAATTAATAAAGAGGAGAGTTTGATCTTGTGAAAGGCCTGAGTAGAAATTCAGAGGGGCAAAAATGTACAAGAAATATTATCAGTGAAGCATAACCTGCAAAAGATCAAATCTAAAAAGGATTCCCAGATGAAAAGATGACCTTTTTAAACAACTCTACATACAACTGATACCATTTGGTGCAAATGTAGAGCTCATATGCACCTAAAAATATTACATTTTCAGTAGTACAACTATAAGAAAACTCTTGCCCAAAAATGTCTCTTGTTGAGGGTTAAGGTACAGATGATGTCGCACCTTGTTAGGCCCTATGAGACGAATTGTGATTTGTTAATATGGGCTTTACACATTTTTTGGGGGGGATTGATTAAGGGCCAAGATGAAAGGTATTTCGAGAAGATCCCCAGAAACACAATGACTTTCGAACTAGTGAGTGCAAACAAAAGTGTGTTAAGAGAAGCATTCATAGCTTCCCCCAAGTGCCAAGAGGCTGGGCAACACCACCTGGTGCATGAGTGGTCACAGAACTGAAATCCCAACTGCAAGCAATCTGCTTTCAGGAGAATAACGTTGATCAATTGCTGGTTAGTTCGAAAACTTGGGTTATAATCACTTTGCCAGCTCGCAGTAGTTGGGGGCAGATGGGGTCATATACTGCGGGTATGAACACAACATATTGTAATTCTAATTTCTGGTACGAACCATATGTCATTGAAGTTAGATTATAGATATAAAGTATTAGACAGGAATGCTTCGGTTTATATTGCTGACTTTGTTTGACAAAAAGCAGCTGTAAGTTAAACAAACACTATGTAACTTTAACTGAGCAACAGGGCCCTCTACAGCTACTCACTGATTTTTTAAGTTGCAGTTATTTCTATTGAGCTTAGTGTCAGAATCTTTGTCTGAGTCCTACATGGCTCTGACGTCAAAGAATATCAATATCGAGACCTACATAGTCTCACACTGTATAAATACATTATAATTATAATACTCTTTTCCAAAAGTCTCCTTGGAGAATATCGGAGATCAATGCTGGTTTTTAAATGACTTTTAAGTATTTTTCGAAAGTACTGCACACCTTACAGGAAATTGAACCAAAGTTGCATTGACCAAATACAGGTTTTCTGTGTGAGGATTGGGAATAAAAGTGGCACCATTCCACTTATTAGAACTCAGTACAGTCAAACTAATTGTGAAGCTGTTATTTTCAGGTAAATCAAAAGTTGCAAGAGTGTTGCTTTATGCTACATTGTTTATCTTGTGTATGTTTTGACTTGTGATAACCAAAGACTGGCAGGATGTTTGGTTGGATTGGTGCCAGATGACACTTCAGCAGAAGGAACAGACTCTCTAGTCCGGCATGAGTGCTGACCGCCTCTGGGGCTTTTTCACATTCCCCAAAACCATGGCTTTGAATACTACTTGAATAATTTGAATACTCATTTACCTCAGGGACACAAGTGTTCAGAATGTCTAACCATTCTCTCTGAGACGGACTTTCCACACCAATGGTCGTACAAATCTCCAGAAATGGACTGCACTCATTGCCAGAGAGGAAAACAATCTAGCTCCAGGGATACAAACATTGCACTCTGTCATCCCTCTGACCAAAGGCTGTGAGTTCCAGATGTTGTTATGATGGAGTCATCAATGCGTTTTGTCTTAATATGTACTTCAAATCTCAGTTTTAAGTGGGTTGGCGACTTCAATTGACATTTAACACAACCCTCCCAATGGCACACATTGAAGAACTCTTCCTGCATGGACCCGATGCTCTTTCTGTCCTGAAAAACATTGTTTCTAATCTGCCATATCTCTAACACTCCTGACTCATTACATTACATCACTCGTTGTGAAATCTTCAGTCAGCATTTAAGATGTCCTTCACTTAACTACCAGGTACGTTTTTTAGTACTCTTACATTCAATAGGTTGTGACAACGAAGGTTTGAATATCTTCAATGGTTTTGTCACAGGAGTTGTCATTGGTAAGGACTTGGGTGAAAAGTATCTGTCATAGCGCCTTTACTGCTATACAACTTAGAGTCACTGTCATTTCCTGCTACCGTTGATCCATCTGGGTACTCACACTGACCCTTTCTATAGTCCCCTGATGCTTTTCAACACTGATGGCCCTCTCTGTCATACTGCTGCTGCTGAGGAAAGGGGTGAGAAACCTTAAGCCTTGGCCAGAACCATGACAGTTTGATCTGTCGGTCTGTTAGTCAACCACTTCCATTCCTATCCTATAAATAATTAAAGATTAAGAAATCCTTTTGGGAATAAGAGTATCAAATATTAAAGGACACGGCCTAGGGCAAGAAAAACTAGTACTACACAACGTAAAAGTAATAAGGCAGTCACATAGCAAAATGAAATGAGAGAAGAGAATACATTTCAACAAGAAATTTTTAAAGGAAAGAAACAAATCCAAGATAAAAAAGGCTTAGAATACTGTGGTTATATAAAAGCTTAATTACCTAAATCAGACAAATTGTAAGACAATATAACTATAATAATTTGAGAGAAAAGACAGTCCTTTCAAGTGGATCCTCTCAGACATTAGTCTCTGGGTCTGAACAGAAAAAGCTCAAACAATCCTGGCCTGTGGCCACTGCTCAAGGATCTCAGCTTTACTGAAGGCTTTTAAAAATTCAACAATTCGGTGGAGTATCTTGTTTTCAATATTTTAAAAGCTAGCAGCAAACGTCTGAGGGAGCTATGCTACTACAAATGAAAACAATCTCTGTCTTCATAAGTGTTTTGGCTCTGTATTAGTTTTAATCCCCATCCATACTTACATGCCTGAAAACGCACATCAACTCACCACTCAGGTACACTGGGCAAGCATGTGCTTGTGTAATAGCATGTCTCCTACACACATAAGCAGTTGTATCATTGTCCAATGCTTGATTTAACTGCACAACAGCTGGACCAGTAACGCTTGTAATCCATAATCAATGTTGCGTTTTACACTGCTGAGGTTGATGTCGTGGGAGTCAAGTGGGTCATGTGATAGGAGCCGGAAAAATCAGCAACTAGATCGTGAAAGAAAATACCCAATCAGTTGTATCTAGGTCATCATTTTCTAAATTTTTGTAAAACGCAGCAGCCCCAGAGGTTTCAGACTAGAAAGAGGCCAGCAGCTCTGGAGAAATGTGGACGCCAGTCGTATCAGGATTGAAAAATTGGGCTTAAACCAAATTCTTCTGATTAATCTTTAAATGATTTTTCAATTTTAATTCATCGATTAATAATCGGATGACAAGACAAAAGCTACATTTGACCCGTTCCAGCTGTTTATTTGAAAATAAACTTCATCCTCTTGTACAAGGCTTTTTATACCTATGACTAAATTCTGACTATTCATAATCCAAGTTCAAGATGTCTTAGATTCACATAAACTCAAGATACCTTCAAGTAAGTTTGAACTAGTGAGTATGGTGTTTCAGACATTATGAATTTGAATTATGACTAGTCAGAATTTATTTGTAGATATCCAAAACTGGAATTAAAGATTATAATATAATATAATCCAGGCTCGCTGTGCTCAGGCCTTAATGATAATTCAACTGATTTTTCTATACTGGAAGATCCCACAAGCACATAAAGGACCAAAGTAGTTTGAATGTTACTTTGTAATTACAGATGTTGAAAGTTGGAGTTTTGTCTGTCAGCCATGCTGGAATGTACTGTTGCTCTCTAGACATGTTTCTGCCTTGCAGCAGCCAGATGCTTCCACACCTCAGAGCCCAGATCACTGTGACACTCTCAAGAGGGAGGTGTACTACACTGTCAGGGGGAGACACGCATCAATTAGAAATGAGCAACTAAACTACCCATGACGCTCTGGTCATTACTTCCTGTGTTTTGAGGTCTGGACTGTTGGTCCAGCACCACATGATAAATTACACTGCTTATTTATAAGAGCGCTGGAGCTGACAACCCCCAACCCGCACACCCACAGTCTATCGCCAAAGCACCCATCAAAATTTTATTAAGAAATGTGCAACGAGACACAATACACTCCAGCGTATAAAGACAAATGGTAAACAATAAGAAAATACAGCATGACATGTGGATTGTATTTTCTCAGACATACTGCTAAATCAATATGTCATCAAGCATCCCTTGAAGGGGAGAGAGAACACGTTTTCTGTTATTCTTCAGCTCAACAGCTTGTATGGATTTTCTCTCGACATGTTTATTCAAGTATTTCAACAAAAACTGAATAGAGGGAGGGGGTCAGCAGAGGAAGAGACACTGAGGATAAAAGTTGTATTATCAAAAACAGGTGGAAAACATTTGGCCCTAAATTGGATAAATGTAGAACTGCAAAACTCACTAAACACAAAGTGAAAGTAACTTTGTGATGCAGACACAAATGGCTCTGAAGATAATTTAAAAAAGCCGGGCTCGTGATAAACCAGCCTTTACTTCCTTTGTCACGCAATGTATTGCCATCCTACCCATCAACACGCTCTGTTGGCAAAACAAACACGTGCATCACAGGTAGATTGCTTCCACCGACACTTTGTTCTAGACTGAAAAGTTTCCCTGTTCGATAGATTGTGTGGACCAAAATCATGTTGCCCCGGTGATGGGTCTGGTGATTATCTAACTTTCCTATAAAATAAAGCATTACTAAAAACTGCACTTACCTCTGGTATCCTATAGTTCATCCAGGAAATTGAACCAACAAACTAGTATCTTTGATATCGATCATTTAACTTTCATAGTGCCATTCTAGCTAAATGAACCTAGACCCATGTGCTCCCCACTATGCAGTAGCAGCTGTGTCACCAAAGCTCCTTTTCCACTGGTCAAAAAACACCCACAAACTGGGATTGAATACAAATGGCCTTCACACATAGGTCAAATGACTGAAGTAGACACAGATTCCAATTGGCAGTGATTAAAACGAGACATCAGGGTAAATGCAAGACAGTGAGGTGATAGAGCACCTCAGTGTTCGGTGGAGGAAAAAAATGACGGGCACTGGCTAACTTTTTTTTTAACGTTTTTAAAAACCTCCTAATTTCGGTGTAAAAGATATTATGTAACACTTACCTGCTTGGTGACATAGTGAGTATCTTCAGGCCTCCAGGAATATCTCTCTGTTTTGCTCCCATTGTTTTTATTTACCAGGATTTTTTCACTTTTATACATAAATATGTGAATAAAAGGCTCAGGTCAGCTCGGTCACAACAGGACAATTTCACACAGTTATAATCTGTCCCAGTCTTCCATCAACTCCTGTTTCACGACTGTCTGCCAACAGTCTTTACTCCCACATAGGAGGTTAAAAGTAAAATGATTCAACACAGCCGGTAGGTTTGGATTCCTCGACTCTCTTGGTCAACAGAACAAATTCTCTGATCCAAGTTCATCTATGTTGAACTCTATGAAACAACATTTTCAGGAATTAATTTTTAAAGTTTTGAATCATGGTGTGTCCCCGACTTCAATTACTGCTCTTCGTCAGTGTGTGTGTATGAAACCGTTCTCTCCAGCGCCTCTTTGTTTGATTTAATTCACATTCGAGTGGTTACTGTGATATAAGTGTTTAATAATTTAGTATGGCCCCCGAAGGATGTTATAAAAGTGGAAACTGGCCTTGGTAGGAAAAAGGTTCTCCATCCCTGGTCTAGATATTCATACTTTCAGGGGGACTGAGAACATGGTAGCCGATATGCTGTCACAGGGTTATCATGTATAATGACTTTTAACACTTGTGTTTGAGTGTGTGTGTACGTGTGTGTGTGTACGTGTGTATGTGTGTGTGTCAACCTGTGTCTCTTTTTCTCTTTCTCTTGTCATGGCTTCAGAAAATCCATCTTTTAGCACATCTGATGATTGAATTTATGTGATTGTACACTCTGAATTTTCTTCTAGATTCATGGCATTACTTACGGATACAAATTACATGGCTACAAATCTTTCTACATTTGAATAAAGATAAATAAACACACACACACACACAGATTAGATTAGAAACAACTTTATTGTCATTGCACAGTACAAGTACATATACAACGAAATGCAGTTTAGCATCTAACCAGAAGTGCAAAAAAAAGGCAGTTAAAGTGCAGAGTATTGTGCATAGTGGAATATGTAAATAAATAGGAAGTACAGTTAGAAATATAAATGGAATATGAACAGTATTAAGAGGTAAGGTATGATATATGAATGATATATACATATATATTGAGATTCATATCAGGCGCTAATCAAACCAACCAATGTGACCCTCTGTATATATAATGCATTTTTCCCTTTAGGAATTTATAGTTGTTTTTAAATACATTCAATATGAAGGAACGCCCACAGCCTATGCTTTTAAAAGAAGTTCTGCTGAAAAAAATGCTCTTATTTTGATAAATAAGACAAAGACATAACGGTTTGTCTCAGTTGAGTTACATTTAGGTTATTGAGTTTAACAAGTGACTGCATTTCTCCAGCCTCGTCAAGCCACTGAAAGCCAACAACGATCAACTGTTTAAGCTGAACAGGACAGATTTAAGGAGGCTGCAGCTTGGTTCATAACACATTCCAAATTGAATGCAAAGGCAAACAGATGCAAGACTGTTTCTGGGGAACAAATGAGTTTGCATGCAGGTCCACACACACACACATACAAACACTCACAGTTCTAAAGGGTCCAGGCAATGCAACTGAATCCTCTTGGCATGGTGATTTATTCATTTGCTTCTAGCAATAACTGAGAATATTGTTAGCGCCCCACCCATAAATCTATGTTATTTTCCTCAACATAGAGATTTAGAGAGCAGAGGCTGCCAGGGGAAATTGTGATGATGAAGCACGATCGTGACTTTTCCACGAGGAACGCGCAAAACAGCGACCATAAGAGTGTTAATGTGGGAAATTCTGTGATTTCAGACCATTTGTGTGTTGAAGAGTCGATGACTTCATGGGGAGCTGAGTGATCGAAAGTCCACACAGACCCACACACACATATACACATAGCATGTAGTCAGTACAGTCAGTACAGTTCACGAGATGATGAGCAATGTACTGTGCAGGTCATTTCTCCACAAGTGCAGCTTCAGAGTAGCACCTGAAGCTCCATTCCTTTCAGGGTAACTCAACCTTCTCATTATAAAACAAATCCCTTCAACCTCAACCTAGTCAGTGGAAGTTATCTATTGTGGTGGAACACAAACGCGGGTCATCGATTGACAAACACTTTTCTTCAGCAAAACATGCACACAGTCTGCACAACAGTCAAGACGAATAACTGTGGGGGGGCGCTAGTGCGCATGCAAAGGATGTAGACGTGTTTAGTTTGCGCTCCTCTCCGCGACTTACAAAATCATCTTTATACCGCGTCTTTTTTACCCATAGACCACAAGTTAGTGTGTGTATATCTCCCTAAGAACTCTATCAAACTGAAAATCCAAAATGCCGAAGCCAAACGTCTCCAGCAAAGCCACATCCACCTACAGTCAAGCTGCCGGAGCTGGAGCTAGGGCCGCCGATAGCTGCAGCCTTGCTGGCGATTCTCCCACCAGGTTGGACATGCCTCCAGATAAAACTTATGAAATGTGTAAGGAGCTGTGCAAAGAGGTATCAGAGTCAGTCCTGCGCTGCATTAATGAACGTTACCTTGACATTCGCATGCTAGCACTTGAGGCTAAATGCACTGAGCTGACGGGACGCAACACTCAGCTTCACACCAAGGTGCTTGACCTGGAGGCCCGCTCTCGGACGCGCAACATCAAAAGTGTGGGTATCCAAGAGGGTGAGGAGGAGGGTAGACCCACGGAATTTGTCTCCAGATTAATCCCTAAACTAGGGTGACCATATTTTCATTTGGGAAAACCAGGACACCTTGTGGGGGGGGGGGGGGGGGTTGAAGGTGGGGCGGGGGGGGGCTGGGGGGTGGGCGGTCATGTGGAGGATGCTGCTGCTTTAATAGTATTTTATTATTATTCAATTATACCGGTATATTATATTATATAGATAGAACAAGATATTTACAGTTGGTTTATTAAAAATGCTTTTCAATAAAAGTCAATAACAATAACTCCAATAATGACTGAATCGGGGAGGGTCTTTTTGAGCAATGCACTAGTGCAGTCCATGGATCTGTAACTGTTGTGGTGTTTTACTGTGTGAAATGACCATGCAGCCTCCGCTGCATTCACTGCATCCTCGTTCCCTGGTCTGAGAAAGTACTGTGTGATCGAGCTAGCACTACCCTCGCCTCGGACAGCTGTTTTGTGCTTCTCGGTGTCCAGGTGGATTTTCAGATCTCTTGCACCTCCATTGGACACCGAGACATATGTGCCTGCTTTGCACACTGTGCACAAGGCTTCCCATTTGTCTCGACCCGGTCTGAAAGCCGGGAAACTCTTTAGTAATTCGTCGGTAAACGAGCACTTGCGCTTCGGCATGTTGCTTGCGTATGACTGACAGTCACGTTGTCTACGTTCTGATTAATAGGGCTGACAGCATAGGGGCGGGGATTAGGCTACGTCGCACGCAGCGCCGTGGGCAGTGCCCTAGTGCATGTAAATGTAATGGTCCAAAGAAGGTAATTTTAAAAACCAGGACATTTCCTCACTTTCTAAAAATAACCCGGGACACCCGGGACAGGTCGTGAAATACGGACATGTCCCGGGAAATACGGACGTATGGTCACCCTACCTAAACTACTCGGCGCCGAACACTTTCCGCATCCAGTAAAAGTCGACCGGGCGCACCGCTCCCTCCAACCGAAGATGGCTGCCGGCGCCAGACCGCGTACCATCCTAGCGCGCATCCACCACTTTCAGGAGAAGGAGTTGATTCTTCGCCTCGGCAGACAACAGTCCATGGAGTACAAGGGAGACAAGATCCTTGTCTTCCCGGATTACACCAGCGAGGTCATGGCTCAGCGCCGCGCCTTCAGAGAAGTGCAACAGGCTCTGCGCAACGATGGAATAAAACACACTCTGCGATACCCGGCCAAGCTTTATGTTTACCCCCGGGATGGCGGAGCGCCCAAGATCTCCGCGGACCCGAAGGAGGCGGCGAAGTCCCTGGAAAGGAATAATGTACGAGAAGGGGAGTAGATCCATACACTGACATTCTTTATTTAGCTCACGGTTGCGCCGAGGTGAGGCGACTATTTGTTCAAAGCAGCTGACCAGTTGCTCACAGCATTGGGACTTTTTGCATATTGTCTTATATACACTATACTGCAACGGTCCACTTTGAACTGCTGCCATGTTTGCACAACTTGAGGTGCTGATACTGTTTATACGTTCACTGCTTTAATTGCTTTATATCACGGTATCATATAATTAATGTTACTATATTGTCGCGGGGAGGGGGCTAGTGGTAACAAATTCTAGTTACTTGCCCAGTAGCTCCCTTTGAGATGAACACGGGATGCTATGTACCAGGTTCGGGGAGGCACAAGGCGGGGCGGGAGGGGAGGGATGTTACCGTTCTCTTTTTTTTTGTCTTTTACTGTTTTTCATATGGTCAGTGCTTTACTTTACACTATTTGGTCGTAGGGGACACATTTGTGTTATGTAAGGGGCAATATCCCTGTAGAACCATTTGCTATTGATGAACAGGGTGGTGAAATTTGTGAGCTTCAATGTGAATGGGTTAAACGGACCTATTAAACGGAAGAGGGTACTAACATATTTGAAAAAATTGAAAATAGACATTGCCTTTATACAGGAAACCCATCTGACGCCCCTGGAACATAGAAAATTGAAAAGGGATTGGATAGGGCATGTAATATCATCATCCTTTAACTCTAAAGCCAGGGGAGTGGCCATCTTGATAAATAAGAACACCCCTGTAACAATAGGAGAAACCATTGTTGATACATTGGGGAGATATGTTTTAGTGAATTGTCAGATCTACTCAGAACCCTGGACCCTCTTAAATTTGTATGCACCCAATTATAACGATGAGTCATTTGTACAGGATATATTCCTGAAGGTGTCGGCAGGACGGCAAAACATTCTAATAGGGGGTGACTTTAATTTCTGCCTGGATCCTGTTCTAGATAAGTCAGCTCTATCGGTATCCAAATCTAAAGCAGCCAAAATCACAGTAGAATTCATGAAGGAACTAAACTTAACTGATGTGTGGAGACAAATGCACCCTCAAACCCGAGATTATTCTTTTTACTCTGGTCGCCACAACTCTTTTACTCGGATTGATCTTTTCCTGTTGTCGACACAGCTGATCCACAGAGCAGTAGAATCTAAGTACTTGTCTAGAACATTATCAGATCACTCACCTCTGACCCTGTCCATTTATATGCCTGAGAAAACTACTAATATGTATAGGTGGCGTCTGAACCCTACTCTCCTTCAAAAGCCAGATTTCTGCAAATTTATAAGAGATCAGATTGGGCTATTCTGTGAGACAAATTGTGCTTCTTCTCCCAATAGTTTTATATTATGGGACACACTAAAAGCCTTTTTAAGGGGACAAATAATCTCTTACACCAAAGGTATCAAAAAGAAATACATGGCAGAAATAGAAGAATTGGAAGCAGACATTTTGAAACTGGAAAAAGAGTTTCAACAATCAAGATCTAAAGATGTACACCAGTCTTTGGTAAATAAAAAGCTTAGATACAATACTTTGGATACTTACAAAATTGAAAAAAACATTCTAAGAAGCAAGCAGAGATACTATGAATTGGGAGAGAGGGCGCACAAAATTCTGTCTTGGCTTAATTCAATCCAAACTGAAACAGGTTCTGTATCACATAACCCAACAGAAATTAATGATGCATTCAAACAATTTTACACACATTTATACACATCAGAACCACCAGAGAATCTGAGTAACATTGATACATTTTTGTCCATGATTGAGCTGCCCAAACTTGGCCAAGAAGATCAAAATAGTCTTGACCTGCCCTTTACACAAAAAGAAATTGAAAAAGCTCTGGGCTCATTACAAGCAAACAAATCGCCAGGAGAAGATGGGTCCCTCCACAATTTTACAGGGAATTTAAGGACTTACTCCTCCCACTTCTCATGGATGTCATCAACCTGGCCTCTAAGACTCGAACACTCCCTGAGTCATTCTCTACAGCCATAATTACTGTTATTCACAAAAAAAGTAGAGATCCTTTGAAATGCTCTTCATATCGGCCGATTTCATTGTTAAATACAGATTATAAATTAATTTCCAAGGCCCTGGCTAACAGACTCGGCCAATACCTGCCACAACTAATAAATCCAGACCAGTGTGGCTTTATTTCAAAGCGTTCCTCAGCTAATAACCTGTGTAGGCTTTTTAATATTATTCACTTAACAAAATCTGAAAAGGAACCCAGTATAGCTGTGGCTTTAGATGCTGAGAAGGCCTTTGATAGGCTAGAGTGGCCATACTTATTTAAAGTGTTAGCCAAGTTTGGGTTCGGTCAATTATTTATTAGCTGGGTTCAAACTCTCATTCATAAACCCCAGGCAAAAATCAGCACCAATGGACAGATTTCATCTACATTCCTTTTAAGCAGATCAAGTCGACAGGGATGCCCTTTGTCTCCAGCACTTTTTGTCTTAGCAATTGAGCCTTTGGCTGAAGCAATTAGAGAAGATCCTGATATAAAAGGCTTTCAGGTGGGTCAGGCAGTTCATAAAATTAATTTGTTTGCAAATGATGTTATTCTGTACTTAAAAGACCCTGATAACTCTCTTTCCAAATTACAAACTATATTAAATACTTATAGTAGTGTTTCAGGCTATAAGGTGAATTTGGAAAAAAGGGAAATTATTCTATTGACAAATTTTGATCACTCCGAACTCCAGCGAACAAGTCAATTTAGATGGCCTATGGATGGTATAAAATACCTTGGTATATTTGTAGACAACAACCTCAAAAACCTGTACAAACTGAATTACCTCCCACTGCTCAGTAGGATTGAAGATGATTTACGTAGATGGATGGGCTTGCCTCTCACTTTGATTGGAAGAGTAAATTGTATTAAAATGAATATACAACCGAGATTGCAATATCTGTTTCAATCCCTACCCATTCCATTGCCAAAATCATTCTTCAAAGCTCTCAATAGATACGTCAGGCAATTTTTATGGAATTGTAAAACACCCCGGATATCTATGGAGAAGCTAACATGGGACTATGGCTCGGGGGGACTTCGACTGCCAAGTTTTAAAAACTACTACCTGGCAGCTCAACTGAGGTTCATCTCAGCCTTTTTTGAGGGCAGCGACGCCCATTCTTGGACACAAATCGGATTGCAACCCTTAATGAAAAGGTCCGCAGTGACTTCTTTTATAAGCACAATTCTAGAACTGTAAACAACAGGACAGATAACCCTATATTGAGGCATCTGATAAAAATGTGGTATGAGGTTCACAAAGGTCTTGGATTGAGGGTGGGGCTGTCACCTAAAACACCTTTAAAGCAAAATGAACTTATACCCATGACTCTTGATAATAAGATTCTGGACAGATGGCACCATAAGGGAATCCAACACTTGGAAGATTGCTTCGACAAAAGACTTTTCATGCCATTTGAACACCTGAAGAGGAAATATAGTTTGCCCAATCAGACCTTTTTCTGTTATCTCCAATTAAGATCCTTTTTGAGGGCTAATTTGGGTCCTGAAATTACTTTGCCTGTTATGAATGATGTTGAAAGATTTCTTTGTGATGTGAACACACATAAATTTATTTCTAAAATGTACCGCCTATTGTTGAATGAAGGCCCAAAACCAGGTGTGCATAAGTCTAGAATGAAGTGGGAGTCAGATCTCAATGTTACAATTGACGAACAACTTTGGACAGAACTATGTCAAAACAGCTTGTCAACTATTATCAATGCCCGTTACAGATTGATTAACTATAATATTCTACATCAATTATATTTTACCCCAGAAAAATTACACTCATTCAAATCTAACCTTAGATGTGATACTGAAGTTGGTTCCTTTTTGCATTGTACCTGGCTGTGTATGAAAGTTAGGCCTTTCTGGCATGATATCTGCTCCACTTTAACCAGGATCACGGGAGTAAATATTCCAGTGGACCCTGAATTTTGTTTATTGGGGAACTTAACAAGTATTCGCCGTTCTCTAACCAATGCACAACTCAAATTCATTGAAGTTGCTCTATGTGTGGCTAAGAAGTGCATTTCAGTGTCATGGAAATCTGACTCCCCTCTTCTTATTGACAGGTGGTCTGTTGAGATGAATAGTTGCATCCCCCTGGAAAAAATCACTTATTGTCTCAGAAAACGATATAACACCCTTTTGAAAATTTGGCAGCCATATTTAGACCATATTGGTACATGTCTTACACCAAATACTTAATGACTTAATGTAGTTGTTTGTATTGAACTTGAACACTGACCTTTTTTTTTTTTTTTTTTTTTTTTTTTAAGGGGGGCGGGGGGCACTTTGTCCTTTGTTGTCCTTTGTTATGTCTCTATACTGTTTGTATACTGATATGTTTGTTTGTACACATTACATATAAAACTGAAAATAAAATATTTATAAAAAAAAAGACGAATAACTGACAAAGACTGTTGCATCCAAATCTATAGCCAGTGCTGAAAGAATCAAGGGAAGTTAGATTAAAGATGCCTGGTTAGTGATAACATTGTATATCGTTTGCATAAATCGCCTCTGTCACTATGTAAATGTAGATGGTACTTAGATATACATAACCAATTAACCTGCGGACTATAATCCCATACAAGCTCTGAGAAAGTGCATTGAAAGACACAAGCAATTGGATGTGCCAGAATTGTCTTCAGGTAAACAAATAATAGCCGTTTGTTTTAGAAGACAGGAAAGAACCATTTAAAGGCATTGCTCAGGTTCAATCTGTAAAAGTTAATCACTCAATCACTCATCATCTAAAAATATAGAGTTTTCATGATGAGATGTTGAGTGAACCAGTGTTAATTTTGGCAGCTATTTTTGATTTAGTCTTAGTCTTAGTCTTTTGACGAAAATGCTTATTAGTTTTAGTCACATTTAGTCATTTTTATCCTTCTTAGTTTTATTCTAGTTTTAGTCGACGAAAACGAATTACATTTTAGTCTAGTTTTAGTCACATTTAGTAGCCACATTAAACTCCTTTTCTTCTCTTCTCAGGCCCAGGGACCCTGTGTTGTGTCTAAAACTGCATAATAGTCTAGCTTGCAGTACTTAGGTTGTCCATTAGATATCCCTACCAGCATAAGTCTATAGCAGGGGTCGGCAACCTTTACTTACTTATTTTGCCCCCTCTTCCTCCAAATAAAATGTGTCTGGAGCCGTAAAACATATTTAATAACAAAGCTAATAAAGTTTAATATAAAGTTATACTATACTAAACTATAGTTTGTTGCATTTACGAAATTATAGAACGACAATAAAGAAAACTCTTGACATTTTATTTGAGTCCTCCCAATATTTGTGGGAAATGTATGAAATAAGAAGAACCCTATTTTGAAATAAATAAAACATTTAGCTGCAGCCTAATAGCTTAAAATACATATTTAGTTTTAAATGTGAAAACAAAAAGTGAGAGCAGTTCAGGCTGGAGGCGGACACAGAAACTGAAGCTCGGTACAAACCAACTGCAGCTTCTGCTCTGATCAAGAAGCTGCTGCGCTGATCTCTGATCAGCTGAGACCAGAGAAACTCTGTGTTTTCACTGTTTCCACAGTTAAGAAGCAGCCGGTTCACGTGAACAAGCGTTGATCCTGTGTCTCTGAGCGAGTGAGCGGGGCGGGGGCGGAGCCTCGGGACCGGTGCGCTATCTGGGGCCCACACACACAGAGACACAAAGACACACTCACTCGCCCGCTCCTGATACTTAATGACGGCCTGACACGATGATGTTTAAAAAAATTATTATGACTTAGTCAACCACCAACATTTTCGTCTCGTCTCGTCTCGTCAGCGAAAGTTAAAATAGATTTAGTCATATTTTTTTTTCAAAGATCCATTTTCGTTACGTCTTTATCTCGTCTTCGTCATGGAAAAAAGATCGTTAACGAAATTAACACTGGAGTGAACCTCTACAATGTGTTGTTTTAACCCTTGACGTTGAGTTGTTTTTGCTGAATGTAACAGCAGCAAAGAAGAAACGTGTGAACACTGCCTCAAATATGTGTATAAATCATAATTGTGTGTAACAGTCAGGAGTCTCAGTGTATTTCCTCTAAGTTCTTCATGTGGTGGGTATCATCCAGTAAGAAGCAAAGGACTTTGGTGAATCTTCGGCAAATCGAAGGAACAGAGGATTAGCTATTCTTTGTGGACTTTACCATCCTGCTTTGGATTACAAATGGGAGTTGAGGTCTTTTGTGCTCACAAACTGTCATGGACATGAGATCTTAATTTGGATTACTGGACTGTGTATGGATTTGTGGCTCTTCACTGGCTCACATATAGCGCCATGGCTAGGGATCGATTACAAAGGCCATGAAGTCCCCCCTCCCCTCACCCACCCACTAATCAGGACTGTGTTTTTCACTATTATTCATTGATAAACTCTATAAGTTGCATTTAAAGAGAAGTTGTGAAAATTAACTTTGTGATTCTTTCAAGATCGTATAACTACAAATGCACTAATGTTAAACATCATCAATGGTTCTTTAAGGTTACTTTAGTCAATAAATCCATTAGATCCTTGAAACCTTACTTGGCCTCTACAGTAAATCCTTGCACTTTAGAATGAGCTCGGATCTATGAGAGGAGAGCTGAGGTTAACAGGTGTGGATGATGGATGTATCTAACTCAAAGAGGGGGTTACTCAGGTGCCTTATCAGCGGGATAGGCCCTCAGATTTAGGCAGTTAGAAGCTAGAACCGCTTTCACAGACCACACGACTAGTCGACCATCAAAACCACTAGTTGTCACTGCATCATTGAAGACAAGTCGTTCATGCTGGTTAAGCAAGGTGCAGTATTTAAGCAGCAGCAGGGGATTTGCAGCAAGGGGCACACTTGTTATGATTAGTGGTCATGCATGACACTGCAGTGTGTTTGCCGGCGCAACCGACATGCAGCAACAGTGCCAGACAAACACGGCCATACGACCAGATTCAGAAGATCAACTAAAATCAACCTTGTGTTAAAAAACGTCTCTAGAGCAGATAAAACGGTACCAGCTCTTTGTGTAACCATCTACAGCTACACCTGCTTACAGCTAACGCTAGCAAGGGCAAAGTTAGCAAGGAGAAGCACAAACAGACGTAACTAGGAAGGCAGATGATAATTGAAAAATTTCTCTGAAAATCCCATCTCCGTCCTCCAAATGTCCCATCTCTCTCTCACACATTGACAAGGGTCGGAACAAACATGTACCTATTCAAACGGATGTCCTCATTGTCTACGTTACAGTTTTGTGTTACTTCCTTGTTTGAAGAGTATATTTACACAGCATACAAATATTAAGAAAGCATTTATTTGCACAGTGAAATAATTGAATGATTAATAAAGGAGGACAAGCAACTGTTATTATGGCGTTTTAGAATAATTGTGTGAATGTGGGTTAGAATGTAGTTGCCCCAGACACCGGGTGCTGGGATGAGGTGAAAATGTCTGTGTCACCTCTCAAAAAATCTTTTTAAATGATATTCAGTATGAGCAAGTTATGAGTGCCATTATGAAAGGTAGCCTATTTAGCTTTTATTTTTATTTCAAATTCTACAGTAAAATCCTGCGACATTGGGGTTCAACATCAGCAAGAGCGAGGTAAAATAACTTTGTCTCCTCTCAAGGATTCTCTTTATATAATATTCAATATGAGCATGTTATGAGACCATAATGGAAAAGTAGCCAACTTTGCCTTTAATTATTTTTGAAATTCTACAGTGACGTTTTCTGAAACTTGAGCGTCACAATGAGGAAGAATGGGTTGAACTATCTTTGTCAACTCTCAAGGATTTATTTTAAATAGAAGGAATTTTGAGGATTATATGAGTGCCCTAATGAAATGTAGCAAACTTTGCTTAAAATGTTCCCAATCTTCAAAATGCATTTCTTGGTTAATCAGCAGTATATACCATATAATATTACATACTACATATCTGCATGTATTTGAAGGATAAACAACTCTAAATATAATAAATATTCCTAATCTGTTTTTTACTAATCCATGTCCTCTATCCTGTCTCCAGCTTCCTGGATGCACAGTTAAAGGAGTCCCCAGGGAAACAAGCACCGGTGCTATTTATCATTCCGAGACGGTTCAAACGTGCAGGAAAGACATAGGTGCTGGGTGAAGTATGTAGGGTTTGTTTGTCGGCTGTGTGCGGGGTTTAGCATGTACTGAATTGAAATTTGATAACTTGATTGATAGTTTATGTCATGATTTATGTTTTTTTTAGGTTGATGAGGGAATGAAAAAGACATCACTTCAAGTCCCCCTGTTGTTGGTTACACTATAGTTAGGACTCTGGCTCTGTCCGACATCCCTCATTAATCGTCAGTTTGCCATTTTGTAATGCTGTCTGAATGTTCAGAGAATCTTTTAAAACCCGTTATAGTGGACTCATTTTATTGGACGATGCAACTCTCGAAAACCAGTGCACAACCGATGGTCACTAACCAAGCGATATATAGAGAAATGTCAGAGAGGAGAGAGGGCACTAGGAACAGCTGATCTGTCCTACAAATATAAATACGAGCAGAGCATCACAGCACAAACTGAAGCAAATAAGTTTAGTTCTACATTTAAAATGGTCATTCAATATACTTTTTTACCTAAAAGTATAAATATGTATTTATGTATAATGAATATTAAATAGTTATATATGTGATTTTCCATTGGCAGTCAATGTTGTACATCATAATCCTGCGGCAATGACATAATTACTGGCGCAGAGAAATTGAGCTCAGTTGTGTCCGAAAGCATTTTATTTCTTCAGCCGATGACCTCACTGTGCTCTGCATAGAATTTCCTTTATAGTGAAGTAGCGTTTAGTGAACGAGTGTATGATTTTGGATACAGCTTATATCAGGCTGCCCTTTGTCCTTGCATGGTACACTTCCAGTATATGCCATTTATCTGGACAATAAATGGCATATACTGGAAGTGGCAGACACAATGAGTGACATTGATGTGTTATGTATCAGTGTTGAGGCACAAACAACTACAAACCTGACCAGTCACCTCACCGCCCTGTGTCTCTGGTCTGTGATCAGCTCTGTGTAGCTCGGATGAAACAACTGGTCTGGCAGGTTCATGACGTGTGTGATTATTTTAATACATTCTCAGTGGTTTAGCGAACCACTTCCCTCTGTGTGAAAACAGTGGGTGCATTTGGAAGGGACAAAGAACCCTTTTCCCTCTCAGTGAATTTCAGCTGTTCAATAGATTCAACCATGTGCCTCAACTTTGAAACAGTCGCCTATCAGGGAACAAATTAAAATAAGTTGAATTTCTGTTGTACCTTTGTCCATAAATTAGGCTTACTTGATTTGAATTTCACACTTAAAAAATAAAAAGGTTGCAGTACCAGATGATGAACAAATTCAGATTTCGCTTCCATTTATAGATAGTTAAACAGCATATGGTTTGAGGTTTAAATTAGTCCCAGTATAGCAATGCGTGCAGAATTACCATAACGCTTTGAGTCACATACAGTTCACAGAAATATCAAACACCACGAGTGAATCTGGAGGCCTGAGAAGCACCGTCATTTGACACTTGAATTATGATAAAGTGATTAACCTCAGCGCCGATGATGCTGCTTTTGAACTCAGTCGTGACCTCTCTCACAGTATTGACAAACTGGTGCACTGGAATGTATGGCCTCGGAACAAAACCAGTAAACTGGGTGTATAGGAGATGTGGTGATAATTTGTCCCAACAGCAGATTTAACAAGACCCTGCAGTGAGAGACAGAGACCACCAATCTCCTTCACTGAGGTGCCAGTTGTTCGCGGTACATGTACCAAAGACAGCACTATAATTTGAGAGTGATATAGTGATGTCTAAAAATGATACATGCCTTCACCTTTGAATCCACCAAAAGCCCCATGACACATGTTTTTCTAGCCATGGTGTGGGCATGGCTTTAAGGGTAAGTGTATTTCAGTCAGGTTACCACATTTGCCCAGGCTCAAATATCTCAACCACCATTAGATGGTTTGCCATGTTTCCCCTTCGTGGGGCAAAGTGGATGAACCCTTATCTGTTTAAGCATGCAGTCACCCACCTAATCTGAAGGTTCAGACATTCAACATTCCCAAATGATGCATCACAATGGATTTAATGATCCTGTGGCACCACCAGGTTTGCTAATGGGCAGATGACCATGGTATTTTGACCATTGTATTCATTTATTAGGCAACAGTTGAAATATTCCATCTAGAACCATCATATTGCATATCATATTACATCCAGAGTAGGGTGAGGACGCAATAAGGAGGGCATAATGTGTAGAATAAAGCAAGCAGGCAAAAGTCCCAAAACGTATAGGTACAAAGAAATCCCGGAAATAAATATACAAGAAGCATGAGGGACATTAACAGAAACTAAAGCATGACGAAAGTGACACAAAAGGAAAATGCAAATGTCTTAACTAACGAATTGTCAGAGGAGACTGAGGTGCAAATAATACATATATAAGGAAGTGGAGACATTAGGTGTGACACATTAGGGCAGGTACAGCCAATCACAAATGACAGAAACCATATACAAACAAAAAGATTAAACAAACGCTCATAACATAAAAAGTCAATGCATCAGAATGGTCCACTAATGTAAACAAAAACAAAAAAAACATGACATTGTCAAATAAAATCTATAGTTTAGTTATTTAAATCAGATATCTGTAAAATGACTTACATTCCCAACAGCCACTTTGCCATTGTTTTCTTGTTGTTTAAAGGTAATTACCAATTGTTTCCATTAAAATGTGCCATTCTAAGATGGTGAACATGGTAAATCAGCATTAAGCTCAAAGCCGTGTCTATCTATAGCCTGTCAATCCGTTTTTTTTTCATTTGCATTATCTTTTGCAAATGTTTACTCAACTTGCAGTACTTTTTTTTTAATTATGTATCATACGTGCGTGGGCTAAAACCAACTTTAGGGTTTGTGCAATTCCGAACAACATGAAGCTCCCACATTGCATCGCCTCTCTTTTGCTTTCTCCAACCTGGCATGTGTGTACACAGCAGAGTCTCTGAAGCTTCAACCTGGAGCCCGTCCAACATCCCTCTTGAAGTGTCCAATCAATGATTTGGATCAAATGTGACTGTAGCTTTCAAGGTAGAGTGAAAGTGAAAATTGTTACCTCACAAATAAGTGTAATTTCAACTAGTGAGAAGGCTCAGGGGTGCTAAATAGAGGAACTTGAATGTAATAGACATTTGAGGTGAAATGCTTTTACGTAAGCACTAGATGCACTCTGTCTTTGAGGACAGCTGGTGGTTTTATGATTTTCATTTTTTTTTTTCAAATGTCTGATAACCTTGCAATGATGAGTTTCACAGCGCCATTTACAGGCACAAAGCACAATCCATCTGTAAACCCAAGCCTATAAAAATTGATTTTTCTTCTGCCACCGAGCGTGTCTTAAAAGCTTTCTCCTTCTCCTGATTGTTATCATTTTTCCACTCGCAAGACATCTACAATTACTAGTTGAAATGAACCGTTTTGATAAGATTCCACTCTCTTGTTTATGCATTTGAGACAGAGTCACCACTGCCACTTCAGTATGTCCACTTTGGTAGAAAATCACACAACTCTTAATACGCATAATGTCTCTTTGTGTTGTTGTAGCACATAAACTGCTTATTTTGTCCGGTGGTAAAGTACTTCCATTGCTTTTTTGTCATGACTTCCTGTCCTTAAAAAATATGAAAGTGGGATTATGAAAATGTTTTTCAGTCACTTTTATAGGTTTGGACAGATTTCATTAAGACCTTTCAGCATTTTAACCGTTACCTCATGTTGATTAACTCCCTGAGTACCAAGAAAAGGCAGCAATAAAACGTGGATCAGTCTAAAGTTCCCCTGGAGAATATTTATGAAGTTAGGCTTTATCTACTATCCTGGTGTTCATCCACTGCAGTTACAGCATTAATGGAAAATGTCATGTTGCGGTGTCCACCACTCAGAAGTATTCCAGATGATTTCTGCAGAATTGTGTCCGGACTTTCCCACATGAACAACACAGCAAGAGATTCTACAACAACAAGGAAATCTCAGAACATTCAGGTGAGGGGGTGGAGCAGCACGCAGAGACAAATGAAATGTCACCTGCGGAGATCACGTAGTTTTGTTTACAGCACATCGACACCGGCGTCAGCTCTCGACATCTTCTACGTGTGTGGCTCTGCCATGGTTTATACAGCATTTCAATCACTGTATTTAAGCAGTACATTATAGTGTAGTATTTGTCATGACCCCAAATCATCCACAGTTCATGTCCAGCTCGAGACGTCCCCTAGACATTATTCCCCAACTTGCTTTACCCTCATATGCTGTTATCTCTCTACTGCAACTGCCACAAAACAGGGATAACATTTTTAAAACATTGCTGTAAAAGCTTGGACATTTTCAGGCAAATTAAAACTTACTAACCACATGGATGTTTAGTGAGTGTTTGATTTGAAAAAGCAGGGGGAACTCACAGTTTAAAGTTGCATTGCAGGGATCTAAAACTCAAGTGACAGCACGGGAGAGAACAACATGGTGTTACCTGATTTGACTCTAATAACACAATCATAAAAGTAGACCAATATCTAATTCCAGGTGATTTACTGCCAATTCAACATTAGCGTGTTACCAATCTAACAAAAATTCTGTTTGAGATGATTTCTGGAAAATGACTGAGAAAGAAACGACTGGGGAAAATCCATTTGAACTGTATTTCGTCTGCCAAGTCACAACGATCAAACATTAGGGGGGCTTCACAAAATTGTCTTGAGGGCCAGATCTGGCAGCTCAGATACAGTTTTGGGCCCCTATAGTAGTGGTGCTCCAGCTTCGCCAAAAGGCTCACTGTGGATTTATTACAAATTAACACGGCAGTTTAAACTATATGTTAACCACAGATGTAACTTCCATTCTTTCCTTCTTTCTGCACTTTGGCAGTTTCCTTGTAGTCATTACAAAACAGTGTGGACCCTCTCCCTGGAGTGACTGCTGAGGCCCTATAATTATATCTCCATCACCAGCAGGTAATACACTCAATTTGAAAAGCCTTGTCGAATGTAAATACCAACAAGGACAGCCTCCAACAGGCCTGATATGGAGGAAAAAGAGAATAGTATAATCACTCTGTCTGTAGACTCTCACGCTGGGGAGGGCCATTTCATGGGGTGTGTGTGTGTGCGCGTGTGCATGAGTGTGTGCTTGTGCGCTCACCAGGAGGGATGGACTCACTCTGCCTCATTAGCATGGATACAAATAGGTTCTCTACCCCTGATGTCTCATTGTGGAGACGTTTGGGAGCAAAGGGAGAGTCTCGAATGAATCCCCGTAGATCACAGTCTGGGCCAAGAGGTGGGGTAAGAGAGAGAGAGAGAGAGAGAGAGAGAGAGAGAGAGAGAGAGAGAGAGAGAGAGAGAGAGAGAGAGAGAGAGAGAGAGAGAGAGAGAGAGAGAGAGAGAGAGAGAGAGAGAGAGAGAGAGAGAGAGAGAGAGAGAGAGGCAGGCGTTGGAAGGTGCAGGGAAATGTCAGGAATGAAAGAAGGCAAGAGTAAGCATTTTGTCTACCTCCCTCTAGATCAAAATGACAAAACTGTTCTCACAGGAAATTTGTTCTCACACAAAAACAAATGGCATCTTTTCATCACAGCCCCACTGCCGTCCCTGGAATACATCCAATAACAACGCTATTCAAATTCTTGCCTTTGGGCCAATCTGTTCATGGCAAGCAAGGTTTGGTTAAGGTTAGGGAAAATCATAGCTATGATTGACAGAAAGATAAATTATGGATTTTTTTTTATTTAATCTATGATGGAACCTTAACTTTGTGCTACAAGTCTGTCCACGTGACTGAGCCCCACACTGTTAGAATCCTTTTCATGACATAGGACACACTTCCTACACTGGCTCTGTGGTTGGAACTGGGAACTTTATTCAGTAAAAATATTGCTTTCAAAAAATCATGGCTGTTTATGGTTCTCTTTCTATTGCTAAAAACAAGATTCAGGCAGGTAAACAAACACACAAAATCAGAAAACAAATAATATTCAGGTTTAGAGAAACACCCAGGAGAGCAGCTTTGAGATGACTTGAGAAAAAAAATTGTCAATGTCAGACCTTTTCAAAACTCAGAATAATAAAAAGACAAAAAGCAGTATTACATAGAAACACAGCTGTAAAAAAAAGAAAGAAAATCAAACAAACAGCTTTGAAAAGACAATGTTTAATGCAAATTATCCGCATGAGGAGATTTAGAAGTTTACCTTCATTTTTATTGTGAATCAGAACTCGAAATCAGAAAATCGTTGGGAGTGAACAGTGATTTTTAGCGAGGGTGGCAACTTTTGAGTTGTGAGAGGCCAGGGAACAAAACACACACAGAACATTCTCATTCACATACTCGAAACACAGGGAGTGTCAGAAAGAGACTAACAGTAGCAAACAGCATACTTCCAACTTCCTCCCTGGTTCTGGCAGATGGTAAATTGACTATATTTATATAACATTAATACTGTATATGGCACACACACACACACACACACACATATGGTACAAACCTGTGTAAGAACACCAAATCTACTTGTTGCAAAGGTTCATGGGAAAATTCCATTCACAAAAGAGTAACTTTTTTTTACTGTAACTGTATTTGTTATTGTGTTTTTATCTATCTATACAAAATGTTGGGTTCTTTGAGTGTGTATGCAAATTTATACAACCATTATTTTGCTACTGGATAGTTTATACAAGCTTATTTACCATAGACAGGCCTCAGGCCCAGTGCCGGAATTCCAGCGCAGTGCTCGTAAACTTTAAGCTTTGTGTGAAGACTCTTAAGGGTTGATACTTGACTCATGTCATATGTCAACAGTTGAATCGGTTAACTCAACAGCTATTATCATAACAGTTAGAAATGTCAGTCAAAACTGCAGACATAAACCCAAGTTGTATTGAACAAGAAATATTCAAGAAATACTCTCAACAAGCTTTTCTGACACTCAAAACTTGAGCTTGCATTGTTTTGATAAGTTTGAGTGAGTGAGTGCAACAAGCTAAACTAAAGATTGACATATAGCAAAAGGAATAAGCTTCCTATTTACACATCCAGCAGACAGAGCAACATTGCACTTGGCTTTTTTTCTGCTTAATGCTCAACTATGCTCACCAGCTTTCTGCCAAAGTATCTTTGTGCTGTTTCATTGAAAACAGCTGCCGGCTGCAGCTGGAAATGAACAGAACCTTTATATTAAAGTTGCAGGTCTCATTTTAATATTGCTGCCTCTTTGTGACCTACACTTGACATTCTAATAGTAATATGATCAGTTTTAATATAAACAATTGCTTTGAATGTAAGTGGACCTTAACCAAGACATTTAAACCTAGTTTAACCTAAAAAAAAAACGTATCCATATTAGCTATCATAACCTCCTCACATGATCAAACCAGTTAAAGAAGGAAGGGGAATTGGGACATGAAGGAGATAGAAGGAAATATCCCTGGCTGCTTTCTAACTGCTGCCAAGAGACTCAGCTGCCATTAGCTGTCACTTCTGAAGACAAATGCAGGAGTGTCATTTGTTAGCTGTGGATCATTGAAAAGGATTATAATGCTGCACTGTGACATTGGTGGACACATGTTAGCTTGGATTAATTCATCACTTTCGTTCACTTTCTCTCACGTCTCATCCCTCCAGCTCTCTCAAACTCAGTTTTTCTCCTAAAACTAAAAGAACTGAGGGACTGAAGAGACTCTCAATTATAATCTGACTCCCACTGTGAGGCTCAACTCTGTTTTCACTGATAATGACTCTTTTAAATTAAAACAGATGGTGATATTTCTGGACTGAAGATGATGAAAAACCATCTTTTGTGCTAATATTTATCTTTATGTTTGGGACGTCTCCCTGCCAAAAATACCCCAAAGGGTCTTTTAGGTATTTTTCTGTCAAACAGAGTCAAACCAGAGACTGAATGGATTTAATCATAGATAAATCAATCAAAATGCTTATTTTCATCAGTGCAGATGCAGACAATATGATGAAGTGAAAATAATGTCAATGGACTTTTGGTTCAATAAGGCAACAGCTATTTAACCTTTCTTTCATATGTTTTTATTGATTTATTGAACTCTGAATGTATATAAAGATGGACGACATGACAGCTCCCCAAAAGACATGACAAAGTGTCTTGACTGCCACCTGGTGGTTGGCTGTAGTATAGGTCATATACCTACCTCCACCATGTTAGTTGATGGAACACGGATCAAACTGATAAGACAAAATGCATGTCAAATAAAGTTGTCTCAGAGATCTGTGAGTTTAGATTCTAATCACACTGATATAGGTTCAAGTGTTATGCAAATTATATAAATGTTTATTATATTGGTTAATGTTAGAGATTCTGAGCCCCGCCAACAGGATTGAAAATACATATCACATGATCACTCAAATAGAGTGTTTATGCCAGTATAAACAGGAGGCAGATTCCTTACGCTGCAGTTGGTTGCTTATTTCGCAGAAAATTCTATGAACAAGAAGCAACAATGGTGAAAATCAGAGCAGGGATTTCTTCTTCTTTTCTTGGGCCGACGTCACCGGTGGCCGACGACGGCCAGTGAAACTGTGGGTGATAAAGTTAGGCGAGCCTGCAATATAATCTATGTTGCATTTATTGTGTCATGACCAATCCAAGAGCCAATCTGGCAGACATTTAGGTTCACACATGCACCTCCTACGGTCAAAATACTGAGGACCTGTGGAGTCCAGTGCATGTCTGAAAGCAACTTTGCTGAGGATGTCGTTTTCAGCAGAACACACTGAAAGCATATATACATCAATAACACCAAGTAGTGTTCTTCGTTGTACATTATTTACAACATTGTTTGAAATTCAAGATACTGGTGATGACAAAATAATGTCATTTATTGTTTCTGAAGTATTTTTCCTTTTTCGCAAAATTGCAGTAACACAAGCCCTGCTCATTTGTGTGGGCCACATTAAGATGACTTTCCACCTCTGTCTGATGCTCAAGATTTGATAAGACCTGGGGGAAAAAGATATGTGAAAAACAGAATGTTGTCACACCTCAAAGTGAAAGCTTTGCACAGTAAACACAGGGTGTTTCTGAAAACAGGGCTGAAATATGTTGACACTTGATCAATAACCTATACACACGCATGAGTTCACACTTGATTTGTCCTAGCATGACAATGGATGTACGAAAATGGTAAGAGGGCTTGATTATTGAGCTGTAGCATTGCTCCTGATCAGCGGTGGCAAGTCATAAGACAGTTTGATGTATTTTTGTGGGTCATGTGTCGCAAGCCCGAAATTAGATTTTTTAAATTATGTATCTTTCGTGCATGATTTTCTTTTCGTATTTTATCAGCAAGCTAAAATATATTGTGCTTTTTATCAATATATATCAATTCCTTTTGTGTATTTGCTTTTAGATTCAAATGGACAGTTTTATGATTTTATTGACTGTGTCCCAAATCATACACTCATTCATTACACCCTACTCACTTTATGGGGACTTCTAGGTTGGGGACTATATAGTGAACTCAATGCCAAAAGAAGAAAGAAAAACACTTTGATAGTTATTTTTCCCTAGTATTAGTTCTGTGAGGTAAAAAGCTTGTTGAATGACCATAATTAAATCAAGAAATAAACTTGTCTGCTGCCGATTGTGCTCCTCTTGTGTCTCCACTGTCAGCGCAATGCATGATGGTATATATTGCGCAGTTAGTGACCATTGTTTTTTTACTACCTTTCACAATGCTTTGTGGGAAACAGCACTAACTAATGACAAACTCACTATAGAGTGGACCAGTGATTCGTTAGTGATTTCGGACACAGCCATTGTTTACATCCTGCCGGGGCATCCCACTAAGGATGTAATGGTTTTAAAGGCATAAACCTGCCAGCCAATAGGGCAGCGGGAGAGTGAGGCACTACAGGTGCAAAACAGAAGAAGAGAAGATGGAAAGGATGAGGCACTGCAGGGAAGAAAGGACACAGAGGAGGAGACTCGAGAAAGAGGAAAGACAGGACAAGGACAAGATGAAAAGTGAGGAGACTGAACACTGACTTGGAGAAGGAGCCACAGACTCTCTAATATCTCTCTCATATTCTTCCAACAAACCCTTTGTAATCTTCCTGGTGACGCAGAACTTGTAGAAAGCTCTTGCACCCGATAAATCACAAGAACCTGCTTCTATGTTGACAATGAACCACACCAG
The DNA here is from genome assembly GCF_947347685.1 of Pleuronectes platessa. Taxonomy (NCBI): domain Eukaryota; kingdom Metazoa; phylum Chordata; class Actinopteri; order Pleuronectiformes; family Pleuronectidae; genus Pleuronectes; species Pleuronectes platessa. The sequence continues at coordinate 4,103,079 of NC_070645.1, read as the reverse complement.
AGTGGCTGCAGTCAAGCCAGTTGCTGCTTAAAATGTGATGCTTGTCTATTTGAAGTGTTACGGTATAGTAGGTGCTCAGAGCACTTGCTCGTGTAGTTGTGTTGTCACCTTTTGCAGTTGTGTTTTGGCTTTTGTATTCGTACATCCTGGCCAGCGCAATGAACTGGGGTTAAAGGATTTCAGGCAGCTGCATTCAATAGCCAACGTAACCCTCTCCTGAACTACATGGCACCACCTTTAACATTTTCCCACAAATACATTTAACCTCGCTTGCAACTGAGAGTGCAACTCAATGTCAATCAACTTGTTCTGTAGCAGTGCTCCTACATTTCAGCAGTCTTATATCTGTAGAAATGACCAGGCCGTTCGCAGCAGCAGCAGCAGCAGCAGCGTGGGGAGGTCCTCGCCACGGCAGATAACACGGAGTAATAAAGCCTTCTTCAAGAGGTCATGAACACTGCTGCTCCGTGATTGTTTCCTGAGCTTCAGGGCAACAATCAATCCACTCTCTCCTCTTCTCACACTTTCCCTTCACCTTATTTATGTCCCACTCTCCTCCTCACCTCTACCTGCTGCTGCCTTTTTATTTATCCCTCTCGTCTTTTTTCGTCAATTTATTTGTTGTTGTTCTCTCTCAAGACGATGAGCTCGATGTGAACTGGTGTTTTTTTTGTGTGGTTTCTGTTTCAGGGAAAGGATAGCAGAAGGTAGTTTATTGGTTGGTAAAATGGCTGTGGTAATTACACTGGAAGAAAGAGCCTTATTGTGTCGAATTAACAGTTTTTTGCTGCTGTGATCATTTGAGTGGAGACCTCCTGGTATTTATAAATCTGTTAAAAGGTTAAGATTCTCTCTTAGTCTGTCATTATATTGCAGTGCGCCACTTTTCCTCTCCCATATTCTCCACTTCTCCCTCAGTCCATTTGTTACCTTTAAATAAACAACAATAAAGAGTGAACAAAAATTCAGGCACAAAGGGATAAGGGCGGGGAGGAAACGCAAACCATCCTCCTAATCTTAGTCCCTACTCCCATTCCTTACGGTTTCACTAAGGAAACAAAGAAAGCATGTCTTTACTAACAAAACTACACTTACCTAAAAAAAAATAAAAAAAAAGTGTCCGTCACCAACAACGCCTAGTGAAATAATAAAATAAACTGGGTGAAGGGCACAATGAGATCAAGAAGATAACAAACTAACCTATTGCCCAACAAAAAAACTTTAGTCACAGAACAAATGCTTCACTAATTAGCATTCACCAAGATTAGAGCAAACCAGTACTCATTTACCACTACTAGAGTCACACACTATGACGAGATACACGTAGTCGAACTGATCACAGAAAACCCAGCCTCCACTGCCAACATCCCACAGGGCTTTGTGTGTTCTTGCCCTCGAGGCCAAGGAAGCCGGATTGGTTCGCTTTCACACTTGTGGGAGGAGACAGCCACAACAGGGGACCACCAGGCTCTTGGCCCAAGGGCGGTGCTCCAGGCAGAACCCCCCGGAGGTGCGTAGGGTGGAGGGATGCTTCACCTGTGAAGAAATAAGAGACACTGCCAAGGCCCGTAACACCATTGAACAGTCAGCAAATTTTTCTCCTTACCACTCTTTAATTTTTTGCTTTTTATTCCTCGTTGCATAAACTCATCACCTGCTGTGTTTCACACGCTCTCTCTCTTTGACTCTCTCGGCCTGCGGCATCTTTATCCTCCTCCAAATCATGAATGCATGTTTTGCAACTGAATTGGAGCATCACATATTCCACATGCAGTCAGAAGCAACCACTCTCTGTGAAGATGTATGTGAATATCCAGTGTTTAACCCACTGGTTGGTCAGAAGCTTAGCTGGTGGTGGGAGTGCGGATCCTAAACTGCAACATTGCCACAACATTTCACTGTTTACCATCTCCGCTTCGGTTTCTAATTAACAACTTATTTCTGTGGCTCTTTGTTTTACTAAAATATAAATATATATATAATTTCAGAATATACCAAAATGAGGAAAATATAACTTTGGAAAGGTCTCAAACTTGTTATAAAAGGTCTAATATTTAACCCAGACAACACAAGCAAAGTGTCTAAATCACTTTTTGGATTTCTGTGAGCGTGAAGAACGCTTCTACAGACTGGGAGCAATTTAAAGCTTTACAATAATAGTTCTAAATCGTCATCAAGGCAAAACAGAGTCTATGCAACCTTCTCTGTGAGAGTAAAACATGATAAATTACCTCAATAAATATATCTGTCCTTGTCATATAAAAGAAAATCAAATGATGGTTTGCTTGTTACAAGGCATTTTCAAGTCCAATAGGCTTCAATCAAATCAAATATATATATCCTCACTCATCTTTCAGTTTATGTGAAAAACTCAAATTTAATACATTTGGAGACCCTCTAATAGACATTCATATATTTCTAATATAATGTTGTGCCCTCATATGTTTAAGACCCAATTTAGATTTTGTCCATATGACAGAACAGATGCATTTCTATTTCAACAGACAGCTGGTGTCTGCACAGGCAGCACAACATTTCCCTCAGACCACAGGCTTGATATACGTATGACAACCAACGATCCAACCTTCTGGACCCCGACTCATAATGAGCAGTGCTTTCGTTAATCTACAGTCTGTTCCGGATTATTTTAGTTTGACTAGGGAAAGGTGTTTTCAGTACACCAGACATTTGAGATAATTCATTGTTTTGACATGCTACTACGTTGACTGTGCAGTGTCACATACTAGTTGAGTGTTATGTGTGTATTGCAAGTAAACGTCTGGTTTATCAGCATTTTTTGCAACATGCAAAAGTTATATATGTTTTTGGTTGTTGGCTTTTATTTAATATTATGTTGTGGTACTAGTATTCAAAAAAGAAATGACTCCCTGATCCAAATTCTACACACATCTGCTGCATTATATTTCACTTCTTGGACTGCACAGTTCATGCTGCTTAGCTATCAACAAGGATGAAGCAGCATTCGCAAACAGTGCAAGTTCAAATAGTTAATTGTAATGTGTCTCTTTAGTACGGATTTAAACCAGTAAGTCTAAGTGTTTTTTTGTTTTCTGTTGTTTTGGCTGCTCCTGCTCTAAAGTTATGTGAATCAATAAACTTTAAGACCCACTCCCATTCTTGGCGAATGACCATAAACAGGGGTCACATATCAGCGACCAGCTGGTGCCGGTTTGGTTGCCGTATTTCATTGTATACATTCAAGTTTTTTAAAAACATTTAAGAATACCTTAAACAGTATTAGTTTTTACAACTGAAATTAGTAGGAAAGATAAATAAACCCTCTGAATGGGAATATGAAAAAAATCTACTTGGATTTAATGTAATGCCTGTAGGACAGACTTTAAAATGTCTGGCATGGTGAAAAGATTGTGATAATCAGCACGCCTTTAAAGCAAGGGTGGACTATGATTGGCCTCCAGGCGGGGGCAACACAGAAAGACAAAAGGATTTGTGATGCCATTGAAGAAAATAACATAAAATGTTTTTTCGAGACTAACATTTCCTTCAGGGTGGATTCCTTTGGCTGTATGCCAGTCAGGGTGAACCTGAACACACACATAGTGGTCAAGTGTCAACGCTGACATGCTCCACGGAAACTGTCAACAAGAAGAGTAGTTCCAAGAGAAATGGACTATTGATCTTTGAAGTGAAAGAAAGGCCAAAGTACTGGTTTGCGGGGTCGTGTTCACAGTGATGTCATTTTTACAGCTTGAACAGGATTAGTTGCAGGATAAAGTTAAGTTTTTCAAGCAGCTTTTATAATAACTAGTCTCTTTGTCTTTTATAAACACTAAGTTCCTCACGAAGAGCAGAAAATTACAACAACAATATCTATAAACATATGAATCAAGCAGTCAGGTATGTCAATAAAAATGTAATAATCACAATTTCCCCAGAAAAAGAACAATCGTTCATTAAAAAAATCAAGCAATAGTCAATAATATTTGAAAAAATTAGGAAAAAAGCGAGATTTAAAAAAGTTACCTGAATCTGCTGTTGGTGTTATTCAGATTTTTCTAGTTTTCAGTTGCACCTCAGAAACAAATAAGCCTCTCCCCAAGTATCCCAGATATACAGAACAAGGTGGAGCAAGGCCATGAATAGCCTCCAAAATCAATAGTAAGATCCACGCATCCATTACTTGGCAGGGGGGCGGGGCCAATCCCAGCTGTCATTGGGCAAAAGGCGAGAAACACATGTCTAGTACTAGGGCTGACATAAAGAGACAAACAACCATTCACACCTACAGACAATTCAGGCTCCAATTAATCTAAACTGCATATACTGTAATGGAAGAAAACCCAAACAGACACAGGCAGAAAATCCACATTCCACACAGAAAGGCCTCAGCTGGCCGACAGGTTCAAACCCACAGTGCAAACCCAGCAAGATCCTTTTCCATATATACTGTATCTGTCTATTTGTCTGTATGAGGCTTGCATATCTTGAGAACTGTTAATCCTTTTGTCTTCACATTGGTGTAAAATTTGAATAAACAGGCGACCAGCTCTCCAGCAGCAGCGGCTGGGACTCATCAGCATAATCTGAGTGACATTGTCAATCATGACACGTTCACAACAACAGGGGATTTCGCGAGACAACAGCGACATTTGTTTCTCCAGTTTAGGACTCAGTGTAAATCTTCACTGAACTTTTAATAACATGTGAACAGCTATTTGTGCAGCAGAGGTGGCTTCAGGGTTCATTAACTGCAGGTTACTTTTCAGAAAGAACGCTTCAACCAGCAGTACCAGAGGCCAAGCACACAGCCCATGTCAAACCAGAAGGTTTGGAATGGGATCTACGCAAATATGATCGACTCTAAAACATAAGCGGGAGCCAATGCAACCAGGCTAAAACTGGAATATTTTTGTCACTTCTCTGAGCTCCGGGCATTCTGGAGGATTTTAAATGATTTTCGGTCTGGAGGATTTTAATTGATTTTCGGTAGAGACGGTGAAGCGACAGTTACAATAATCATGAGAAAATGACAGCGGTTTAAAGGTTTGTTGTGTTTTTGAAAGATAACCTTGATCAAAACTTTAAAATATTTCATCAAAAATATATCACTGTACTTCATGTTACTGTCAGCACCAAGATTCTTAGCAACAGGGTTTTGCATCATCCGGCTCTTGACTTCATTCTAGCAGTCAAACAGTGAACTCCTTCTTTCAGAATATTTTACTATATAAGCAGCTATAGCTGTAATTGATTTAATAATAAGGGAAATACCATGTCTTATTATAATAAAATCTAAGTGTAAGCAAAGATAGAGAAAGGAAATTGACCCAAAAGGGACCCCTGTGGGACAACTTACAAAGCAAGAGCAGGAGATAACTGTCTTGAAGGACATTTTTAGATAAAAGGGCCACATAGCAGCACATAGTAGTTTCTACACTCATGGACTTTTATATCTAATTCAGATGCCACAGACAGAGAGGGAGATGAATTGGGATGCTGTGGGAGACATCTTCAGACTTGGGGGTGACAACAGCTCATGTTACTCTGTTAGCGTTTGTATATCGTTCCACCTGCTGGTCTCCTTGATGCATCAAGTCTACATTCAAATCTTCAGCATAAGATATCAGCTGCTGCCTGAGTTCTCCTTTCACCAGCTTCCAGAAAACTTCCATCACTGCACAGACCCTCCGTTGGAAGTTATGAAGCTCTAGTCCAGCTCTGCGGCTCAGCCTCATATCACGAAATTGATTTAGACAAAGGCAGCATTTAGGTCCAGTTGTCAAAAACGCTAATATTTTCTGCTGGTATAAGCAATTTCTCTAAGGCTGCTCTCTGACATTTAAGACATGCACCGAACCCAGAAAATTCTCCTGAAATTAAACTGAGGAGTCTCTCCTGCCAGCACCAGAGTAACAACTCCAGATTTAATGTCAGAGCAAACCCATGGCAGACTAAAGCAGGAGATTAACCAGTGAACTCAGTGCAAGTGAGTGGGTTTAATAACCGAAGCTTGGAGATTGGTCTGCAGTACCGGGTGCGGGTAGGATCCCATCCAAGTTTTCTAAAGGTCATCGGAATATTAATAATAACCTTGGACACAACGGGATTGTTAAAATCTGACAGCAGAGGGAGCTCAATAGATTCAGTGACCGAAAAACTGGAAATTACATGAATTGGACACTTTCATTTGAGATCGTCTCTTTTCTAAAAGCTCAGACGTGGACATTTGAGAGAAGGGATGTAAGGAGTTCTGAGGTGAGTGATAAGCATCACACTGCGTCCCATGGGGTGTAATAGAAGCTGTTATGGATTCAACCTTGTCAGTAAAGTAAGCAAAAAACTTTTCAGTCATCATCACTTTCTGTAGGCGCAAGAGGAGGTGTTGGATTTCAGCTGATCAACAGTCTGGTAAATGAAAAACAGGGGACATGCTTATGGGCAGGGATAAAATCAGAGAAGCATTTGCCTCTACTATTCGTCTTACTCTTGTAATGTATCCAGAGACTTAACTTCTTATATCCCCATTTTGCTTTTCTGTACTTACAGTTATGAATATTGGGGTTTACACTTGACAGCTTAATTTGTGTTGCAATTCAATATGGATGTATATGGTGTGTCAGTTCATTAGTATTACAGAATTTATACTATAAAAGGGCCATCTTCTGTTTTGCATTTTGCATTTCACTTTTTACTTTGCTTGTTATATCTTTTATCTTTTGTATATTTTATTTTATATATTTATTTATATATATATTTTTTTCCTTATGTGTGTTGTATTTATTGTGTTTTTATGTTCATTGTATGCATCAACAACCAGAGCAAATTCCAGGTAGGCGTAAACCTACTTGGCAATAAATACATTCTGATTCTGAGTCTGATGTTGGTTAAAGATTGTACAGACCCTTGAGACATTGTGGGTAAAGGTCAAAGGTATTACCACAGTTATATATTTTTTTCATTAATAATTGTAATGTTTAAGAATGGAATAGAGGGACAATGGGACCAGTTGATTAATAACTGTCTCAATACCAAATGTGTAGAGTTATTTTATCAAGTTATTTAGGCTAAAACCTGCTGCTTCTAGCATCACCATCATCTCTGTGACCCAGACTATCCTGATATCAGAGGGCTCACCAAAAAGAAGCAGTCCAGTCTTTGCACAAGAGAGGTACCTGGGATATAGGTCTTTAAATATTTAGTATGGCCCTGGAAGGATGCTCTAAAAACTGAAATAGCCATGACAAGTTAAAAAGGTTCACAAACGTGTGTGTGTGATTGGTGAATAGAATGTGTTGAATGGTGCCAAAATGTGAGAATGCACAAGTTATAGTGAAGACCAGCAGGGAGAGAGAGTCAGTGAGACAGCTTTCATAGCCCAGGTGGTTGTTGTCTGTTATTGTCATCTTTGTTTCAGTTCATGAACATTGCATGGCCCAGTGCTGAGTGTCAGCCCCAGCGATGACATGGACACACTTCATCTAACACAAAATCCACACAATAATGACATATCGGCCAATAGAACAATATGAAAGAAGCCCAGAGCCATACACACCACACCAGCTCTCATTTTAACAACATGCCAGGATTTTCTACAAAGAAAACTCTCTAGTTTTACAGAGGAACAAATATTTTGTAAATTATTGAAAAAGTTGCAAGATATTTTTATCACCAACATTTGTACCCTCCTTTGACCTAAATGCAGTTGGGATGCAGAATGCATTGACTGTAAATCACGCCCCTCTTTTTATTTCACCTTCCTTTAAAAAATGCATTTTTAACTAAACTACATGTAATTAGATTCAATTATGTTGTTTGAAAGTAATTTTCCAGAATTTATTTAATGTATTGAATAGCACCACTCCTTACCTTCTTGGGTAGATCAGTGTTTTTATTCCCAAATGACCCTTCTAACTTTTCGCCATGTCTCCAAACACTTGCACTGTGGACATGAAGTCACTCTTAGAAGTTTGTCAATTGGGGATGAAGTTATTTTCTGTGATAACATCCTGCTCTCGTGTGTATGGAGGGACAGTGCTCTTGTTATAAGTGGATTTGTGCAAAAGCACCTAAAAAGAAACAAATGAATCTGCACAGACATATTTATATAATGGGACTAAATGTGCATAAACTATCCTCCTCTGTCCTTAATTGGGCCTATTGCCCAAGAATCACCTAAATCTATTTTAGTTTTTTCGACTTCTCTTTAAGATTCAATTTGTACCTGACATTAAGATGTAACAGTGAATCTAAGTCAGTAAAATGTTTGCTTAATTTTGTCCTTCCCATTGGATCGGTTTGTTAGAAGTTGTTATCATAAATTTTTGATGATACAGGCCCTAGTTGCTTCACATACATTTGCTGTATTATTATACTTTTTTTTCCAATTAAGCAAAAAACACATTAAAATCACATCAAATTACTTGTATTGAAACGTTTTGACCACAAAATAAAAAATTTAAATTGTAAATATCTTGTTTTAAAGAATAATAGAAATGTCTAAAAGGTTAAATTAAATTCCCAGCACCTGATCAATGTAAAAATACACATCCTATATATTGAATGTATGTGTATGTATCTTTATATGTAAAGGTTTTTAACTGTAATTTGAGGATAAGTTATTGGCAGCTTTTGCTGCCTGACCTTTTATAATTTTTTTACAGTAAGCTTTTTTATATATGAATCATATAAACAAGTTTACTCATGTCACAGTTACATTACATTTTGTATTATATATATATATATTTATAATAATGTAATGTAATGCCATGTTATAGTTGTGTTTAGCAGTGCAGCAGTGTTTTAGATTGAACCAAGAGCATTGTATAATGGAATGTGGCATCAGGATAACAAAATACTTCTTTGAAAGGAAATGACTGAATGTAACCTGCTTTTTAAAAATGTATTTTTCAAGGTTACAACTGAAGTGATGGGATGTCAAGCTGGAGGGAGTCAGAGTCCTCAGCAGCTTGTTGTACTTGTCCCCGACGCGGTGCTGGAGTCATCGGTATGCACGACTCCTGCCTCCGTCTCTGCCGTTAGGTGTTTTCAAATGTATCACACTGTGTTTCAAGGTCTCAATTCAGTATTTATGACCCCCCCCCCTCCCGCTCTGCAGCACTGCTTCAGCAGGTGTCTCATTGTGTTGCATATACCTCAGCCCCCTGCAAATAAACACAGTGAAATGAGCTGTATGCATTTCCCTGATTTTGTTTAATTTGTCTCACGAAGCTCTCCGGTGAACCATTATCAAACAGCTTTCCCCCTCTTTGAATACATCTGAAATGCCTGCATAGCCTTGGATGGCATTCAGGGGAATAAAAATCCACAATATCTATGTGTTCCTAAGACGCGTCGGTATTGATCTTCGAGAGGAATGAGAGAGAATCACTTTAAGGCAAACAGATCCTCTATCAAGAAGCTCGTCTGCGGGGCCATTGTTAGGGGGAAATATTCAAACTGAATCAAAAACAGAGTAACAATCGGAGAGGAGCCAGAATAAAAATTATTTTATTTGCATCCTTTCAACAAACGATTTTAGTTCTGACGCTCACTGTTTCCATTGTTGGTTTGATTGTGTCAGTTTCAACAGTTTACCAGTATCTTTTCATACAGCCTGTTTCGCATTAGCAGTGCGCTACTGTGTGCTAATCGACTGTCTAATGCATGATTTCATTTGGAATAATTGATTCATGTGATTGAAAAGCTCATCAGGTAGCTGAGGCTCAGGAGGTAAAGAGGGTCGTACGAGACACAAATGTTGGTGGCTTGATCCCGGCTGCTCCAAAGAATTCCTTGGGCAAGAGGTCCCTAACTGAACGCCAGATAGCCACTGATGTTTTGTGGTGTTGATAAAAAAAAAGAAGCCAAAAGTGCTATATAAATACAGTCCATGTATCATTACCCCAAACCACAACACAGTTTGTTATGCTCATAAACAGGATCGTTTACGTCTGGAGATTCATCAGAGTGGACAAATGTACTTTAAAACAGCATTGATTACAAGGGCAGGTTTAACAGTTGAAATACTTTGAGTTACTACATTTTCTTTAAGGAATTTCTTCCTGGATGGATCCTATTAGTCCAAGTTGAATTATGTCATGTTGTTAAGGTTATAGTTTGGATGCAGACTCTAAAAACAGAAACAAGGAACTGGGGCAGGAAAGAGTTGGGAAGTGGGGCTTTTCAATCTGGCATGGATTCTGATATAGACCAGGGTTCAGGTCCGGGGTTCCAATACTGATGGGGGAGTTCTGTTGATCCAGTTTCCTGCGGGTGTAGGGCTGGTTTCCAGACAGGCTTGGGTGCACAGTGAGTCAGGACGTTCTGGGTGACCGGATGATCCTGAGCATAAAGAAACAGCAGATATAAGTCAAACAGAACATATGTGTACCACGAGTTGTTACTCACGACCAGGCTCCGTCTTGGTGAATGAAGAAGTATGTTAAGCAGTTGTTCAGGTGTACAGGTGAGTCTGGGGGAAAGCAGGGCCCATGGAGCGAGCCCTGTCAGCTAAACACCGACCCATACAGGGGAGGGGCAGGAGTGAAAACAAAAGTCTGGCAACAGGAAATCCCAACATGTGTTGCAATGTTGCAAAATCTTCGCCTGATTCAACTCAACCAATGTTGTATGTTCAGGTCCTTCTGCTGCCTCCATGCGGCTAAACACAACACTACATAAGTAATTAAAGTTTGCCAGAGTATAGTAATAGAGCAGCTACCCTATCAGTTGTCCTCCCTTGTCTATAAGAGCAAGTTTTTAACCTGAACATGAACCCAAAAGAAAACAGTAGAGCACAGTGAATAATTTAACATCCCCAGAGTGTTTTACAGAGACAAACTAGAAGGACCAAAATATCATATTATGAGAGTGTAGATCTTATCTTTCTATTCCCTTCACTCTGCGTGCGTTTGAAGAAGAGCATGTTCTGAATGTCTTGAGTGAGTGCAAATAATCTACAAACATGACCTTGCTAATTGGATTACTGCGTTAGCATTGGCGAAACTGTTGAGATGATGAGCTTCATGGGTTTGAAATACTGGTTCAATTCCCCTCCATAAGAAGTGAGCAGAGCCAGGATGGGGGGGGGGGGGGGGGGGGGGTAACTCCTTTATGCAAGATCAAATAAATACAGAGTTAGAGGGTGAAAAGTTCTGCATCAATAAACCTCCATTTGATGGGTTTAATTTATTTCAAAGAGACATGAAAATAGACTTGGAATATTTTACCTTTGTTCTGCCTCAGAAAAAAAAAAAAACAGTTCAAGCCTACTCCTAGTCTTAAGGCAGTGTGGGCATTATCTTCATTTTCAAATTAGGCTGGGGTTTTTTTCTGGAGAAGTGCCTTAAATTACAAATGAGCCTTGATGAGTTGGAGATGCATTAAATTTTGATCTTCATAGCCGTATTATTGAAAGCGGGGAGATCGCTCACCTTCAGTGCATCGCAGTCCTTTGATGTCTTGCAGTTCAATTTCCCCCGCAGAAGAAAATATGAGCTATTTATTTCAAGGTATTTTCATAAGAATGTGAGGCAGTAAAATTAATCGCATCATAGCAGGGATAGATTTGATCACTAAAAATGAGGTTGTGACTGAAAATGAAACCATGTGTCATTAGAATTTGGTAGGACCCTCAGTCCTGCCTATATACACAACACATTCATAATAGCCTGCAGGAAATGAACCTCTGGCAACAAATGCATAACCATTGCTAGCTTGTTAGCTTTGTAACAAGCAGGCAATGACTTCAGGGATACATTAGCCCAAGAAGGATTTACCTATTGGATCTGTATTTCTCCGGAATGGAACGCATATCTAGTCTGCAATGTTAGGAGCCTTTCAAATTGGACAGCCTAGTTGTAACAGCTGTGAGGTCACTCATTTTTGAATGGAGCCTCTGATGGAAGCAGTCCCTGAATTAGGAAACAGTTTAGGTGTCTGACAAGAGTCATGTACTGTTTGTTGACATACAGCAGGGGAGAGAGTTAGTTCAAGTGACCTTTGACTGTTTTCATGCAAATGGCTTTAAAGTGATAGTTATTACAACAACATCAAGAGAGGAACCTACTAAAACCTGAAACCTTAGGTATACCTACCTTATACACTCACCAATCCACTTTATAGGAATACAGGTACACCTCCTTATTCATGCAAATATCTGATCTGTTTAAATGAAAAAGGATTTTTTAAAGTTAACTTATGCATATTGGGTTCGGGTTGATTTATTACATGTCTGGCTGAATACACTGAGCCACAAGATAAAATGATTTTAGGATTGATCCCATCAATCTATTTTTGTTAACCGAATCCTCTTACATTGTATTGTGATATTATAGTCCGTAAAGCAACTATTGCTCTTCAAACACTGGTTATATGAACCCCTGTTCATATAACCATTCTGTAATTTCTGTTCAAAGAAATCCCACTGTTAATGAGGTTTTTATTCATCATTGATGACATGCAGAGAGACGGTAGACATTTTCATTTGAGTTTCCACAAAGAAAACAGACTGTGAGCTGGAAGTAGAAAAGGAAAAGAGAAAAAACTCTCAGACCAGCACTGCCATGTTCAGACCTGTTGAGTTATCCCATCTCCTGAGGGGAGAAAACAGATGGGATTATGGTGTGTTAGTGGCAGTGTGTGCATGCCACCAAAACATCGTAAATGATGTTGCCTATCAGAAGCTCCCAGAGTGGGTTCCTGGATGTCTAGCGGTTCTTATAGATCAGGTTTTTTTTAGGTTGTTAGTGGTTAGAGTTGAAGTAATAAACACATTCCATTTTTTCTATTTAAAAGTTATAGCAGCCACTTCTGTCCTCAGGCTTCACACCTTTAAGATTTATTTTTAGAGAGCACCTATTTGAGGATATAGATTGTGATTGATCTATAACTTCATGATGAGCTGTAATGCTACTTTTTGACATTGGTAAATGATTACATAGTCTCATATTTTAGACCTAATTTGTCACATGAAGAATGCATACCATTGATATCAATCAAACTGTCTGTAATGTTAGGGTCGGTTTGATAAACAAAAGATTACATTTTATCTCTTCCTCTCACTGATTGAGGTAGGATACTGGAGCAGAGAACAAGTTCTCCGATATGATGTGGTAGTCTTGATCTTCTGCATTTATGGTAACAGCAGTTATGTGTGTTTGTTTCCTCTACTTGCAGCTGAACGTTGAAAAGGCAGAGTAGGCAGGGTGTTCAGAGACAGTGCCTCTGGATTCAGGGGGGATGAGAGAAAGAGTTGCCATTTGTTCGCAAGTATGCCAAAAGCTTTTTTCTCAACATATCTCATATACGGCTGCCTGTAGTTGTAGATGTGCTGCTCGTGGTCAAGGTGTCTGAAAGGGTATGGCTTCATGAAAATATGTTATGGAGAAGAAAGGCCCAAAGGTCAGTGCAAACATGGGCCTACAGAAATCAATAGTGACAGCCATTAATACCACTGAGAAATTAGACTTATTATTCCTGAAGGTTATCAATCTGCTGCTCGGTGGAAGGACAGTGATATGTTATCCATTTATTTCATTTATACAATGGAAGAATTGAAATGCCATCTGCTGTGGAAGCTGAAGTTGGTATTCACTCTAGGTCCTGACGGGCTTTTGATAAGTTTTTATTATCTCTTATTTCCTATTTTTTCATAAAGTAAAAACATAGTTACTGAAAGTATCACCTTGGGACAGCAACAACATAAAGGAAGCACTGATGGTTTGTCCTTAAGATGCCTCTAAAAAAAATCCGAAGGAATAATAGTCTCTTTAATATTGCCATGATCACTTCTTTCTTCTGAAAATGTTAAAGTAAATGTTTTGGCTTTTCCTTGAGTTTTTCATAAGGGATTCTTACTCCCTTCATTTTAAATTTGAAACCTCAACAGAAGGCACTTCACACTGATTCTGTGAATTAGGGACTGAGCCCTGTGGGGCCATTCGGTAATCCATCAATGACCTTAATGGTTCTTAGCATTGACCTTTTTGCTAAGTCAGTGGTTCCAAATCTCAGAGAGCCCCAGAGATCCCTGTGTTCATCAATCGCTGAATAGGCAGCTAGATGACGGGCTGTATGTGTTTTTGTTTTCTAATGAAGAACATCTTTGCCGGTGTTGCCAAAAAAATCTCACCAGAAGTAACTATTGGCACTCTGAAAAGTAGCTAAATTGCAGGTTGGATATTTTGAATGGTCGTTGATTATTTATTCGTGTAGGGTGGGTGAGGAAACGGGTGGGGATGATGAAGCTGTGACTTCTGTACAGTTCTGAGTGTAAAATGCTGAAACGTCAATAGACGTAGTTACAGGACATGAGCCTAAAATGATTAGTATATGTAAGTTGTCCTATATGCCTGATTTTGCCGATGTCCATATACCCTATATAATGGACAACCTTTAGTCATTCTCTATATAGTGCATGAGGATGAATTGATGTGATAGACAGATGCTTAATCCAATCACCTGCCAAGTATGTTTTGAAAATGTCTGCCTTTTCCCCTAACCAAGCCTTCCAAGATGGTTCTGTAGAAAAAAAAACATCTGCCGTGTCAGCTGAAGTTCCAAAACAAATCCTAGGGAAAATGGGAAAAAACCTATTCAGAATCATGTTGGTGGTTTCATGAGAATATTGTCGGTAGTTGTTGAAAGTCAGCAGCTTTCTCTGGTCCCAAGTGTTGGACAGAGAACCAACTCTCTTTCATAGTCCATATAATCCAGATTTTAAAAACACTGCATTTCACAAATTTAGCGGAAACGATACAAAGTCTCAGCAGTATTTTCAGCTGTATCAGCAGCTTTTCCTTAGAAATACTGACACAAACCTCCCAACTCCCACACAGAGCTATTTTTACCTCAATGTTAACGTAACCCTTCAGTGGCAAATTAGTGTCAGCTACTAATGACAGCATGGAGATGTTGTACTCGGTGGAATCGTGTGTGGCTACTTATATAGTTGGAGGCCAGTGTCAGACATTAATCAATAAGGCTTTAATAGTATAGCTTTGTGTGGTAGCCGTGCACATCATCCATCACTGTGACTTCTCTTTTCTCCAGCGCACAGTCTTATCTTCCCAGAGTGGGAGACTGAAAACCTTCTAAGGAAAATGTGCATATGTGTGTGTGTGCGTGTGTGTGTGCGAGGTGTGCCTGGAGCGACAGGAGAAAACGACAAGAAGGTAGATAGAGTTAATTCCTTGGAGGTTTCGAATTGATGATGACTGCAGGAAATGAAATGCATTTGAAACTCGTGCTCTGGTGAGGAGCTAGCTCAGGGCCGTCAGGCAGACGGGCACATGTGGACACACACTCACACACACACACCTACTGCAAAACACCTCACATTTACGTACAGACACACACACGTACACACACACACACACAGACCTCACACAGATATCGTATATCTTCAAACTTGTACTTCTGTTCTTCCTTTCTCACTGAAGGCACAGTGAGATGAAACAATTTCCAAAATAGCTTTCATCATCGTGTGAGTGTGTGTGCAGAGTAAGGAGGGGGGCTCTCTATTAAAAACTCAGAAAGGTCCTCTCCGGCACCCTGTTAGTAGAGCTGCATGGCCGACCCTTCTAGCAGCTTCACAGAGAGTTTGTGATCTCTGGAGAATCCCCTTCCTCGTGGTGCCGCCTTAATGATATGGGTCAGCTCCTGGTGGGGTGTATGAGCACTTTGGTTAGGAGAACTCTACCCAGCCACAGCCATTCTGGTTCCTGTCTACACTGGAATGCGCATGACCAGTGTACGTAAGTGGTGATATGCATTTTTCAGGTATGTTAATATGGATGGAGATTACTTATTTTACTGTTGCCAAAGCATCAAACGCAGTTCAAAGGACAACATTTGTCTGTGAGGGGGAACAGGGACAGAGAGGACCCCCTCCACTGACCAGGAGTGGTCAGTTGGAGCAAGCCTGAGACTGGGAGATGTTGATGGACAAAAACCAAATCACATTCATTTTACTGTATAGCCTGTGAATGGTATTGTCTTTTCCCAACTCAATATAATTGGACATTTTCATGAATTTTCCCAGTACATTGAAATGTTTTGGATGCATTTTTTTATTTCGGAGGTTTACAATGCTATCCATGACTGTGTTTATTAGTTTTATTAATTTGATTCCAGTCGTTGAATGTTTTATTCCTACCTGTCTTTACATTATAATTTTATTCATACAGCTCTCAACCAAAAAATATTTAAAACATGATAAACCTTCACATTGTCTACATTTTTATCATTGTCAAATAATGTGGGTAGCTTATGTTTGTGGATACATTCTCTATGTGCCTGTGTTGTTATGGTCAGGTTTTAAAATGATGTGCACATAATGCATCAATCATTATAATCTAATAACTTGAGATTGTCCTGGTTAGTGGTTTAGCAGTCACAGAACCTAGCTGGGGGCTAAATGAGTCATCCCACCACTGCATAGACCGACTGGGCTTGTTATTTCTGTACCAGCTGTAGTTGGTCAATAAAAATCTGTAATTAGAATTCAATAGATATGGAAGCTCAGAGTCGGGTTGGTCCAGTCCACTCAACACTGGCAGTATTCCCATTTGCACATCTGGGTACACTAAATCCCTGCGACAAAAGACTGTGATAACAGTAATTGCAATTCCAAACACAATTATAGCCCTCATTTATCTCATTTTCCTGTGAGTTGTTTGTGCTCATTATGTTCGCGGGCTCGCAGAGTAACAGGGAGCAGATGTAAATTGAAAGCCGGCGTGCAGCTATGTGCACGCTGTTGTCGCGGCAGATTCATGTTGATGGCCTCCCACCTGTGCGAGACTCCCCGAGGGTCAGGCACTAACAAGACTCCACATCATGGTCACCCATCCGAGGCACAAACCCCTAATGTGGGGTAGAAATATTTTAGTTGCCTTTAAATAGGCTATTGGAGGCCTGCTGGTATAGATGGGAGGTGAGAGGAAAACTGGAAAGAGCGGAGATGGAGAAAAGTGGCTGAAAACAAAGGGGAGGGGCTCAGACAATATTTCAAATCGATTCACACTTTCGCGTAAAACAGATTATGAGCTCTGACAGGATTCAACCTGGGTTCCATCAGTATGATAATAAAGTGTATTTGGAGGTTGCATCAGATATGATGACATGGAAATATTATCTTCCCCCTTTTCCAACCACTGCACGTCCTCAAAACAGTGAAAAGAAAAAGAAGGCAAAACTCAGTGAGAGTAAGTAAACAGGAGACGTCAGCATCAACCATCGAAGGAGTATTATTCTTTCAATTATATCAACCATATTGATGTCAATACACAATTGTAAAAAGTGTATTAAAAAAAAAAGATCGGTAGACTGGATCCTGTTTGTTCTCCATAATGCTACTGATTGTTAGAAGATAAGATGATTGAGGGCAAATATGTCTTTGTTTCAGTCCCCCTATCTGCCTTCCCTTTCCCATCTTCTCGAATGAACCGCACACACAGCTGCAGACAGGGTGTGACTGTACAAATGCTTGTGAGGGAGACAGACAGGGGAGGGGCTCTGCTAGGGAATGTCAGCAGCGATATCAACAGTAGGGCAGTGTGTGACTGGCAAACGGTGCAGATTTGAAGTAAGGTTACATTTTGAAGTAAGGTTACATTTCAAATGGATGAAGTCATTCAACACTTAATGGTGAAACAGAATTAATTGATCGATGATAGAGATTTTCAGCATTAAAGCATTAAACAGTTGACCAACAATAAGGATTGGACAAATTCAGCTAAATATTTGAAAACCAGTAGCCAAGCTGTCCACTATGCTGAGGACAGAGGTAGACAGGTTCTGTTTATAAGGATTTAATTATTGTGATGCACACTTAACATACACACAGTTTACTCTCATGAGAGGGAGATCATCAAAGTCTGCCTGCCTGATGGTAGCTGCACGCCCATCACAGGAACATGCCCAGCTAAAGCTGGATGTCATGCCAAAGTGCCTGACTGGCAATGATAGTGAAAAACATTTTATTTTTTTTATGGTCCACCGAGTCACTGAAGCAGCGAGATTTCTCCTGGTGCTGCTGATGGCCGAACAGGTCAATGTGTGAGTGAAAGAGAGCGAGCACGACAACAAGGCCAAGAGCTCTGCCCACAGCTCTAAAAGAAAGTAACAGCACCAAACAACAAGTTAGAATCTTATTAAGAGAAGTGTAGAATAATTTCTTATCATTACGAAAGGATGACCTTAAGAAGCTGTGGGTAACGAGTTTGAGCGGGTACCTCTATTCTAAGTGACAGCTGTGCCATTAGTTTGTGAGTACTTAATGATAGAGACAGTGCTGCACATAGATGCACAGTATGAAAGTGTGTGTGTGTGTTAATGGCTGAAAAAAAAAAACTGTCCTCTAAAGCACCTTGAGTGGACTATGGTCCTCTACAGTTCAGGACATTCATTGGAGACTATGGAGGTCTATTAGTTCCAGGAAAATGAATATTGAAACGAGCATTTCTAATCAATATCAAACAAACACATTTAACTGATGCTACAGGACACAGAATTGTATCATCTTGACAGGGATTTAAATTAACCATAAAACAATGCTTCTTCCCTTCATTCGCAAGAGCTGTGGGAAATTGTGTTGAAATTTCTCTGTAGATCTGTTGTGTCATTGTCCATTGAACTCTTTGGTGAGGTCCATCTCAACTGCGAGCTGAGTCTGACCTTTTCCTGTGCTCTGTCTGTGTTCACTGAACACGTTCTGCAATGTTGGGAATGTGTTTTCACCATGTTTCTGTTGATGCTGCAAAGGTTAACCTGAGCTTCAGTGTTTCTGTCAGAGTTGGAACATCTGCCACATATCTTTTAAAAAATATCTTGTTTGAATCTGCCATGGAACAGAAAACTCACAAAGGCTTAAAGTTTGTCACAGCTAAGACTAGCAGTGGTTTCGGTTTCAAAGCCAAGAAATGATCACTCTCCGGGTTTCGGGTGCACCGGGCCTCTACCTGTTGATAACTTCTTTCACTAAATCTTGCTGACATTTCTTGGTGTTTTTTCTCCCACTACAGCATCTAGGGTGCGGAAATACAAACTATTAGACTCTAGTTTTTTCTCGCTTACTTTTTCTGACCAACTGTTGCATCCATCACATTGTCTCTGGAGTGACTAATTTCCCCTTCATTTTTGTTGTAGCGCTGCAGGACGTAAAGTTGTCTCTCTCTCTCTTGGTGACTAACTCCCAAAGTGCGTCTCACATGTCAGTGTCTCCAAACACACCAAGTCACTTTTGAACTGTATGACAACAGTGTGAAGCTAAGTGGTTTCTTCTCGTAGTTGAGTGCACAAGGGGAGAGTGTTCCGATAAATTCAACATTTGATGTACTAAACAACTAGTGAATTGAAAGCTGAAGGCTGCGAGTGAGGACTGCATACGCTGGATTCACGTCTATTCTGGCTCTCAAACTGCATCTGTAATAGATAAATTCGAGTTTGGCCAACCATGTACAAACATTTATCTATTTGAAAATTCCAGAAATCTGTCGGTCTGTATGTGGCTCGCTAGCTGGAGAAACCTCCTCTTATCGGAATCGTAACATGTGTATTGTTAAGGGTCCAGGGAGGTGATAGTATTAATACAATTTGAAAAGGCACCCAGCTGTCTGCAGCAAAGGCAGCAAAAGTGGCGTTGGGCTTCAGGTAAAAGCACTTTGACCACAACAGCATTCACCAAACTTTTAATAATCCATTGAACAGCTCTTTGTGCAGCAGTAGTGGCACAGCTTCAGCGTTCTGTGGATTACTGCAGCCAGTTTTTACTTTCGGCAGCGCATTACTGGAGATCACTTTAGCTTTTTCAGGAGAAAAAGCTGCATCCAGAATTACCACATGCCAAGCAAACACCCCATTTTGGACAGGTAGTGGTCACTGCACTGTTTATTAAAAAACGATTATTAAAACAGTTTATTAAAAAGAAGTCCAGCAAAGTGTCTCGGTTTGTGGAAGGAGATGGACCCAGATGCAGAGATGTTTAACAAAAAACGTATTTAATGTAAAAGGAACTAAACTAAACTCTAACTAACCAAAAACACAAGGAAGCTTACAAGAAGGGTTCAAAGTGAAGAGGCTCAGGGGATCAGGACAAGAACACAGAACAGCACCATGGACGACAGAGGGTAGATGAACAAACAATCCGACAAGGACAAAGGGAAAGACAGAGGCTTATATACACAGGGAAGGCAGGGGTAATTGGCCACAGGTGCAACACATGAGGAGTTGGACAGACAATCACCAAGACAGGAAGTGAGGACAGAAACAACTCACAAGAAACAGAGAATACAAAATAAAACAGGAAACAGAAGCGGAGTGCACTCATGAAAACAACTTAAAACACAAAACAGAGATCTAACAGTTTTACAGAAAACCCAGAAGACACAAAATCTAAACTGTCAGATCGTTACACAAAGCTGCGTAGAGGCCGATCCACACAGCTAACCTGCACAGGTTAGCTGTGTGGATCATTTTAAATGACTAAGCAAGAGTTCCCAACCACTGAGGTTTAAATGATGACACATTTATTATTTAAATTTCAACTGAGGGTGCAAAATATAAACCTGAGGGTGCAGTGCACGTGTTTGCACTTTCGCAGAACCTGACCTGTCGAAAAGGGATCTCACAAGCAAGTGCTTCATCAGATATTCTTGCTAGAACCCACACATATGTAGGCCAAAGGACAGAATTAGTTGCTGAGCAGAGGGAAGCACTGTCACATGTTGTCACAGCACTAAAAGGCAAGGGGTGGTCATGGTCTGACCCAGAGGCTAGACTAGCAAGGTCTCCTGGATGCCCTGTGTCCCCAGCTTAGACAGGCTGCAGATGGGACTGGCAGCTCTCCAGGTAAGCGTCATCTGTCACATCAGCACATGGCAGATGCAATGAACCACAGCTCAGCACTTGCCCCTTCCTCTCAAAATACATCACCCGTGGGTCGGTCACTGTGGTTGAGGGCTGACCTTTCCACCACGGGTCCAACCACAAGTGACACAGCTGTGCTGCAGGAGGCTGTGGTTCAGTTCAGTTTTGTTTTGTTTTGTTTTGTTTTTATTTTAAAGGATAAAGTGTTTGTGTATATAAAGAACTGATGAATTAAACAATTCAAGCAACTTAGTTGGAGCTTTTCGGTTTCCTTTTCTTTTTCTGCAGTTGATGAATTGTTGGCTCGTGGCTTGGCTTACACAACTTACATATTTTTAATTACAAACCTTTTTGGTACACTGTGTCTTTGTTGTATTTTTCTCATTGTTGTGAGGTGAAAATGTGTCTTTTGTTTTCCCTTGTAGGTTTTAGTCATGGAGCCATTGTACATTTGTCTATGGACATTTTTGACATCTTACATATCAGGAGAGAGGCCTGACAGCACAAAAACAGCAGAAGTGTTTAAAGCTGTTCTGCTGTCACAGTGCATTTTCAATATTAAACGGAGAGGTTGTTTAAAGATGTCACAACTCCAGCAACACTGTCAGTATCAAGAACAACTTTATTGTTATACTGTCAACGGTTTGGCTTGTGACCTTCATCACCAAGCAGAGAAGCTCTATAAAGAAATGATGTTTCAAGTCTGGTGCAATTAAAAACAATGTCACATTTCATTTTTATTTTATAAACAAGAAGCGATTATGTCCAACAAAGAGGTGGCGATGTTGATTTACTCAGGAGGAAGCATTTTGGATTTTTTATTTTAAAAGCTTATTTCCAATTGGGGTTATGGTTTTCTGCAGGAACATGGACCCAAGCTCAAATTAAAAGGTTGTTAACTGGTTTAGAATGGATCTTACTGGATTAGGAAATCTCTGGCGTGTTCGTAGTGTTGTGCATAGCATGCCGCGTCATATTGGCTAAGCACGGCGGTGGTAACTTTGGTTAAGCCTGGGGGGCTCTCACTGAGTGGATGGCCGGTGAATGGTAGAGAATCGGAAGGCAGATACATAGATCAACAAACCAGAAGGGCAAACGATGATTAGGCAGGTAAGAGACAGACGGATGGTTCCTCGAGGCAGACACAGCACTGAGACAGAGAAACAGAACAACAGCCGATACTGGGTCGATACATATATATCTATAAATATATATATCTCTGTAAATAAATATTAATTAAAAACAATCCTAAAGAGGTGACGAAGAAGTTCACTTCATTCTTATTAAGGATTACTCCCGCTATCTATATGTAAATTTTAAAGTAATTTTAATGTTGAGATTTTGAGAAAATATAATACAATGTCAGCTACTTTGTCATTATCGCATCCATAACTTGCTCCTATTAAGCATTATTTAGTGCTGTCAAACGATTAAAATATTTAATCGCGATAAATTGCATTTGTGTCATAGTTAACTCAAAATTAATCGCAATAAATCTCAAATTTTTATCTATTCTAAATGTCCCTTCATTTTTTTTCCCTTTTAATGCTCTTATCAACATGGAAAAGTAGATTGGCTTTCTTTATGCAAATGTTTTATTTTATTGAAAAAAAACATTGCCAAACAGGGCAGTACAAATTAAAATTATAAAGTGCACATTTCAGGTAAACAAGGACTCTTTTTTCCAAGTTTGCTGTGAACATAGCAGTCAGGCCTCTTATTTCAGAAACAATGAACCGTAACAGTTAGGTTACCAATAAAAGGTAAGCTTCTACTTCTTTGCTTTCAGCCAGCCAAAATGACCTTGACCTTTGACCACTGAATTTAAATCAGTGAGTCTAAGGGATTTTTGCCAGATGTAGGAAAATTCCGTATATGTTCAGTCCTAATATGACACATTCACAGTAACATGAGGTCACTGTGACTATGATCTTTGACATCCAGTCACCAAACTCTAATCAGTTAGTCTCTGAGTCCAAGTGGCCATTTGTACCAAATTTGAAGACATTCCCTCAAGCTAACCCCCTATCCCTGAAGATGTTTCAGAGACACTGCATTCAAACAATTTACTTTGTGAGGTTGTAGATACTTGACCTTTCTGCAAATAGGGGGTTGTGCTTTGTTCCTAAATTCTGTTCAGGTCATTCTTGCGTCTAACCTGAATGCTTGTGCTACCTGTAATACCTTTGGGCATTCCTGATGTATTAAGTAAAAAAACAATGCAAGGTCGTGGATCTTGGCCTTTTGACCTCTTTGATTATAAATTAATGTTTCTCCCAGATTGAAGGCATTCCCTAATGCAAATCTAAGAAATTTCCTCAAGGCGTACATGAGATATTGATGTCACAACCTGTAAACTAAATGCTTCCGGCCATTGGCTATCGCCGGTGTGGAGGCATAACAAAGAATGAATTATTACTTTGCTTCCTGCCGGTTCCCAGCCTACAATTTTCAAATACAGTATTTTCAATCCATATAGCAGCATAACAGACGTTAGTTTCAATTTCCCCTTAAAAACGTTCAATGTACACTACCGTTCAAAAGTTTGGGGTCACCCAGACAATTTCGTGTTTTCCATGAAAATCACACTTTTATTTATCGAATGAGTTGCAAAATGAATAGAACATTTAGTCAAGACACTGACAAGGTTAGAAATAATGATTTTTATTTGAAATATTAATTTTGTTCTTCAAACTTTGATTTCAAAGAATGCTCCATTTGCAGCAATTACAGCATTGCAGACCTTTGGCCTTCTAGCTGTTCATTTGTTGAGGTAATCTGTAGAAATTTCTCCCCACGCTTCATGAAGCACCTCCCACAAGTTGGATTGGCTTGATGGACACTTCTTGCATATCATACGGTCAAGCTGCTCCCACAACAGCTCAAGGGGGTTGAGATCTGGTGACTGCGCTGGCCACTCCATTACAGTCAGCTTACCAGCTGCCTGCTTCTTCCATAAATATTTCTTCCATAATTTGGAGGTGTGCTTTAGGTCATTGACCTGTTGTAGGAGGAAATTGGCTCCAATCAAGCGCTGTCCACAGGGTATGGCATGGCGTTGCAAAATGGAGTGATAGCCTTCCTTATTTAAAATCCCTTTTACCTTGTACAAATCTCCCACTCTACCAGCACCAAAGCAGCCAAAGACCATCACATGACCTTCACCATGCTTGACAGATGGCGTCAGGACTCTTCCAGCATCTTTTCACTGTTGTGCGTCTCACAAATGTTCTTCTGTTTGATCCACCTAAATCTTTGATTCGTCTGTCCATAACACTTTGTTCCAATCTTCCTCTGTGTATGTCTGTGTTCCTTGACCATATCAATCTTTTATTTTTACTGGCCAGTCTCAGATATGGCTTTTTCTTTGCCACTCTGCCTAGAAGGCCAGCATTCCGGAGTCACCTCTTCGCTGTTAGACGTTGTCACTGGCGTTTTGTGGGTACAATTTAAAGAAGCTGCGAGTTGAGGACCTGTGAGGCGTCTATTTCTCAAACTAGAGACTCTAATATACTTGTCTTCTTGCTGAGTTGTGCACCGGGGCCTCCCACTTCTCTTTCTACTCTGGTTAGAGCCTGTTTGTGCTGTTCTCTGAAGGGAGTAGTACACACCGTTGTAGAAAATGTTCAGTTTCTTTGCAATTTCTCGCATTGAATAGCCTTAATTTCTAAGAACAAGAATAGACTTCACATGAAAGTTCTCATTTTCTGGCCATTTTGAGGGTATAATCTAACCCACAAATGTGATGCTGCAAATACTCAACTAGCTCAAAGGAAGGCCAGTTGTATAGCTTCTCTCACCAGGTAAACAGTTTTAAGCTGTGCTAACATATTTGCACAAGGGTTTTCAAGGGTTTTCTAATCATCCATTAGTCTTCTAAGGCGATTAGCAAACACAATGTACGATCAGAACACTGGAATGAGAGTTGCTGGAAATGGGCCTCTATACACCTTTGTAGATATTTCCTTAAAACGTTTCCACCTAGAACAGTCATTAACCACATCAACAATGTAAATAGTGTATTTCTGATTAATTTAATGTTATTTTCATTGAAAAAAACAGTGCTTTTCTTTGAATAATAAGGAAATTTCTAAGTGACCGAAAACTTTTGAACGGTAGTGTATGTGTAAATGTCAATGCCACCATCAGTAGCTACGTATTTAATTGGTACCTGCTGTGTCATTCTGAAGGACTGACGGAATGAGTCATCCAAAGTGAAACTCTCATGTTTTGGCCCTGGGTCATAAATGGAAACCCTGCAGTGCATCCCACTTGCTTGGATACAAGTGGAGTGGAGTTGTTCAGTGGTCATATAAATAAAACAGGGGCCACATGTACATGCGTACAATCAGTGAGGACCCCAGGGACCCATGTCGCTCTGCTTTGACAGTGCTCTGCTGGCTCTGTTTATTTGCACAAGGCTGTTGGGAAGTGCATGTATGTCAACTTATCAACAGCCCTCTGAGATATTCGGACCACTTGGGTCTGGGTGTATGGGACTGAGCCTGATACATGAAACAAAACCGCTGCTGGGATGGATATGTGCCATTAATATCCTGGAGGGCCTGTCCTATTTTATGTTTTCATTCAATTCCATCTCAAATGAATGAAAAACGAATAAAGGGATGCTTATGGTGTTGCTCTCCACATGCAGCTCACCTGAGTCTGAAGATATATTTCATGACTAGCCATTGTACAACATGCAGATTATCTCCACAATAGATCAGAGCAGCTTGACACTCATTTAAAAAAGAGTCAAATGCTTCAAACTATGCTATGTCCATCGCTGAATTGTCCTACCAGCGGCTTTCTATTAACCCCCTATTTGCAAATTGCCATGCTCTCTTTGCAGTGTGTACAGTTTTTCTATGACAGAACACTACATGTTCCAGATTTGCTGGAAGGTTATTTTACCCACATAAGTATAAAACATGCAAGAGGTGTGTGCATTGGCCTTGTCGTTAAGATGCATTGCCACAACTTCATCGTGGCCGGGGTGCTTTGTTGCATTTTATATCGTATGCCCCCCCGCCACGTCCATGTTTCCTGTCTTTATCTCTACTGTCACTATCGATAAAGGCAAAAGCAATTGCAGTCAAACTTGGCTACCGCACAAATGGAAATAAAGTCTTTAAACTAGAATCATGCTCTGCGTGGCAATGTCTCCAAGTGTCTCTTAGAATTAACAAGTAACAGTAGCTTGCCTAAAATGACAGGGAAGTAGAACGACAGAAGCACAGCAGCTTCGGCTTCAGTCGTTGGTCAGTGTCTTCAATGGAAACTGCCGCTGTAATCACTTATGTCTTTCTCCTAACTTATGTTTTTAGCCCGACTATTAAAAACATACTCTTTAGTTACATGACAAAGAAGAATGACAAAAAACAAATAGAAAGCCTTAAAGACGGTGCAGGCGGCAGGTCTGTGCATAATGTACAAGTGAGATGTACTTGATTGAGCAGCTCCACTCTTCAGGCTGTTATCATGTCATTCACTGAGCTTTTGTGACGACCCACAACTAATGACCCTCTTACCTGCTTCAAAGGACCATGATTGACTGATAGCATGGTACATCAATGGTTCGTTTAGAATGATTAACTCAAAAAGCAGATTTAGTGTTCATTTGTTCTTTACCACTATTGCTCTGCCTGCCAATGTCAAATTGAGCTTCCATCCATCCCGCTATTACATACAGCTACACAGCTTATCCTTTTTGGGTTGCAGGGGGAGCTGGAGCGAATCGCAGCTGTCATTGGGTTTTAATTTTCCGGCTCCATTTTAGTTTCTATGGGGAAAAAAAACAAGAACCAGAAAAGTCATATTGATATAACCTGCTGAGAATAATCAGATAGCAGGTAAATTTGAGTGTAGGAACAGAAAGCAATGCGAGAGAATCACACATGCTGAATGATTTTGTTAGTTCTTAAACTGTGAAACCTAGCAGTTAGAATTTCTTCATAAAAATGGGTGTCAGGCGATCCGAACGCCCGACCAAACAATAATTAAAAGTTATAAATACAGCAGTTGAAATCAACAATTCAATTATTCAAATCCAATTATTATATCCATAGAATAAAATGAATAACCTTCAAACATATGGCTTTAACAAAGGCCCACCTTCTATGCTTGGAAAACACACAAATCTTTGAGCCAGTGGATGAAGGACAAAGAGGACTTTTTTCAGACGTGGTACATTTGCAGTACCATAATTATTGCAAACACAATGGACATTAATTATGTATATGTCAGGTGAAAGATTTTCATGGTCTCCGTTTTCTTCCTGCTCAAGTACAAACATCCACACACTCAATTTGCCTCTCAATGTTTCCCACACAGCAGCCCACATATTTTCTCTCCGCTCCTTATTTTGAAAAAGCGTAGAGTGAATCAGAAATAAAACCCTGGCTTGTATAAAGAAATGACTGCAGGGCAATATTTGATCAAGTCAGACAGCTCCATGCCTCGCTAATATTCAAAGGATTCTCTTGCCGCAGAATTGTGAATATGTAATGTATTCCCTGGTAACAAAACAGTACAACAGGGGATACACAAAGGGAGCTGAGAGGCAGTGCTGCGCAGGCAGCTACCACGCGCAAGCAAAAAGGAATAATACACCTTTGATGTTAGCATCATGGTTTGTCTGCAGCGTTATGAATAAGAAGGATCGAATCAGGTGTTACTTTGTTCAGTTCACAGACAGAGGACAATGTAGCCACAGGCCAAAAGCCTCCTCAGCTCTTTTCTCTTATTCTTTTTCGCTGAGTTGTCAACTCACACTGCTACTGCACAGTCATACAATACTGCCTATTACAGAGATGATTTCAAGTGATGATCAGCAACAGTATTAAAACCAGAAACAATGGTTTCTAATGATTTTACAGAAGCACATGAACTCTGTAGTTTCTTAGAAGAATGAATGTTGAATCAAGATGACAGACTCAAGACAAATATGAGACTTCCATCTGTGATATTTGACTTTCAAAGTCTGGATTTGTTTTTTCAGCAGGCCACTGTCTTTGGACCTATTCTATTGGACTAAATCTAGTCGACAGATTTGCCGTAGGTCTAATTGATTTTCTTTCTCAAAAATATAACAGAATTCTCAACAATACAGTCACGGTACAGATCCGAGGAAAATAAAAACCATTAAGCCTAATTTAATATTGTATTGTATATTTATATAGAATTTGATTTTTGAATTTTTAAGGGTGGGGTTATCTCCTGTTTTGGTACGATAAAATCAAAAGCTTAGAATATTGTGATTTATTGACTTCGGTGAGATTGGTTTTAAGTTATTTTTTACGCACAATTGCCAAAGACATGACTTGAATTGCGTAATTTAAAGAAAAACAAACAAGCAAACAATGAACTGTCTAGTTCGAGTGAATAACAAGTCTGTCAGTATGTCACAGATATAATTAAGATAAAAAATGTACCCTTTTACCATGGTGTTATTTAGACACGTTAGCTATCATATGTTTATTCATCCCAATGCATAATGATAAACATACCACAGCAGTTGTTGTTCACTGCAGTTCTGTGCAATGCATTATTTTCTTTTTTCTTTTCTGTTCAGGCTGAATCAAAATGTCACACAGCTTAAGAGGAGACAAAGAGTCAGGACTACATCCAACATGTTATGATTATTAGACCTTCAGGTGAATTCCATTGTGTTCCTTTATTTCCATATGCTCCCACATTTCTACTTTTTAGACGTCAGCTTTAGTCAAAAGCAAACAGACCCTTTTTGAATTCAAGAGTCGTATCCACTGTGACAGCAAATGAATCTTAAAAAGGTTACCTGTTTGGAAGCTTACGGAGCAGAAATCTTGAGAAAACAAAATACTCCCCTTAGAAACATAAAGTACTTGGACTTCAGTGATGACATTTGGGCCATGCACACAAACATCACAGGCAGCTATATATAGTTGTATTACATATGTATACGTATGATAACGTGATCTGTTTCATTAATATATATGTAGTCAAGGTAATTATCTACTCACCACTATGCCGATGGAGGATTGGGTGAAGTCTTGAAGTCCACAAAACACTTTCGGATTTTCCGGGGTAAACAGTGTTGCAGCCAAATCCAAAAATATTAAAGTTGCTAGCGACCAGTAAATGTAAAAAAAAACTCCATACTGCTCCTTTGCTGTCATCCAAGGGTCCGTACAGTATTACGGAACATTCATATTTCGAAACAGCGTCATTCAAACCATGGTTTTTATTATTAAAATAGGGAGAAACAGCCTGTTTCCACTGTTTCCCCATATCAGATATTGTATGTAGCTACCCACAAGGCGCATGACTTCTCATGTGACGATTGACATTCTTGCCCAAATGTCTCGTCCTTGTCTGTCTGATCCTTTGGGGTCAGTCACTACCCAGCCTGTAGCCACAGTGGCTGCTCCAAGATTCTGGCCTGTTGGGAACTTTTCAAAGTGCTGCGAATGTCACCTGTTGCTTAAGGGTCCACTGACAGGAACCTCTGTACCAAAGGCACTTCTTGCCGGGCAGCCCGCCTTAATCTGTCACAACAAGTTATAATCGGCCTTACTTACCACTTTGACCTCGTCAGGCAGTCAAAACAACGAGGACATTCATTAGGATATAACTGCTGTTGTCTGGTTAAGTTACACAACCATTTGTATGAATATACAGTGGAAAACAAAATTATCACAAAAAAATTGCGTAGCTTCAGTTTGATAGTCCTGGAACTTGAGGGAAAGGTAAAATCGCGCACTCACACACATGCACACACACACACACACTCATTCTGCTACTCACTTCTCTCTCTCTCTTTCTCAAATACAGACACAGACTCAGCTGAACGTCTCTCACCCACTAATATTGATTATTTTGTTGAAACCTTTCTAAAGTAAAAATGTATTTCCGATCACTATAAACAAATTATTTTAACAGCATTTTATTGGGAACAGTGAATCACTATGTCCATGATCAATACGAGCGATTTCCACTGTATATAAATATTTAGTAAGAGATTAGTGGGATTATTTAGTCATTCAGCCTTGTTGATACAACAACATGCCAGTGTGTGTAATGTAATCTGGCCTACTCGTGATTGGAGGGTAACGTCCACCAGCTGGACAGTAAATCCAGAAGACGAAAAAGTTAATCTGTTACTTTGCGTCAGTGTCAGTCATCCATTGCTCTATCCCCCTCCCACTAATCGCAGGCCTTGATCTCAGACTCTGCCACCACTCCTCCTTGGCTTGCATGGGTGAGTGTAAGCCGCAATCCATGGAGCATCACCATTTCTGTGGGAGCCATGGATCCATGTGCTGTCATACCATGTGCGCTGGCCACGGCCTCGAAAGTCATAGGGACAAGTTCTGAAGGTCTCATTCATCTCGACCTGCTCTGAAAGTGCTCCAGTTGACTGAAATCTCCTCTAGAACAGTCCACATTGGAACAATTCCTGAGCATTCCGAGTCCACCTAATCTAGTTTCAACCATCTTTCCAATACAAAATGATTGTGTCACCCGTTCTCTTTATTAGAAGTCATTTTAGAAGACTCTTCACAGGATAGGCTGCAGTCTGCTTTCATTGCCAATTCTATCCTATTTTGGAATTGTTTTACTCTTTTCAAGAGGTTGGGGTTTCTGTATTCACCACATCATATTTGCTACAATTATTGCCCTCCAAAATCGATCAGTAGTTTTAATTCTCTAAATATTTGTGAGTAACACGTAACCGTGGCCATAAATTAGTTTTTACCCTGGATGTAAACGCTCTTGGAAAACTAAACACATTATTGTTTCTGACCTAGAAGGCATATATTCTAAATGTGATATAGCGTTGGCAATGTCTGGGTCCCTTCTCATTCCTTGTGCTGTAACATGTTGATGAACAAGGTCTCTCGACGCTGTTTTATTAGCCCTCTCCCGTCCCTGTCTGCTAACTGTCTGTGCGTCTATATTGAATAACATGGCTTTGCTTAAAGTCAGGGCCAAGCCTACACAAAGAAAGCAGACTAGGATAAACCATGGTATTCATAGCTGTAAATTGCAATGTACGTGTCTAGGCGAGCAGAGCGGAAAGGAAATAAGTTATCAGGCTTCTCTTAGACAAAAGATTCCAAAAGCAAAATACCCTTAGTGTTAGAACTTCAATATTTTCTTTTCCCTGTAAATGCAAAACCAATTCTGCCACATGGGGATTCTCTGTTAAAAAAACATTATTCCTGATGCAAAGAGTCACTGCAGTCCTTGTTATCTTTTAGAGATACAGGGACCATTTTTACATACTTTTATCTTCTCATGCGTCGACTGTTGCAGCAGTCCCTTCCCTTGTCTCAATCAAAAAATCTATTGAAAAGCTCCAGACTGTACAGAGCTCAGCTGCCAGGATTTTAACAAAATCCAAGATAAGTGGCGACATTTCGCCCAGTTTAGCTTCCTTACACTCCCAGTATCTTTGAGAATTCATTTTTAGATCTTACTATTGACTTTTGAAGCTCTTCATTGCCTTGCTCTCTGCCTGACCTCTTTAATGCATATAAATCTGTTTGTATCTTGAGATCCAGGGGAAGAGGCTTTTTTAGTTGTTCCTGAGGCGAGGCTGAAAACTGGAGGTGACAGACCATTTGCAGTGAGAGTCCTGAAGCTATTTGAAGAAGCTGCCTGATGGAAATCAGATCAGCAGACTCCATAACCTCCTCTCCATCTTTTCTTCAAAACATACTTTAATTGCGTAACTTTCCCTTGATTTGTATTGACTGCCTCCGTGCAACATGTAATTGGGGTCATTAATTAATCGAGGAATTGTTTTAAGCATCTGCTTTCCTGGAAACTGTGGAAAGCACTTTTTATGGAGATTTTGCAAATTGCTTTATAAATATAGATTATTATTTTCATTGTTATTCATCAATATTGGAAATTACCCGGAGAGGCTGAATGTGAGTACGCAAATGTCTGAGTCAGTTGCTGCACACATCCTGCCAGTAACCTTTAACAACTCAAGATATATCGGAGTGAGCCCATGTGAGAACACAGCAGGAGATTATCCCGGGGATTCACCTCGAGCAAGTTTGTGCGCAGTAAAGAAAATGAAAAACCACAAAAAAAGACAAACATCTAAAAGAGGTACCATACACGTACAAGAAACAGACAAAGATATCAATAAAAAAAATTATAAAAGATTTTCGAGCGCTTTTGGTGATAATGGTTGATGACATGTTGCCTTCATATTTTATGTCCTGCATCCTACATGCTTCGCCACGCTGCAGTATCTCGTGCTGCTTTCTTTATCTGTAAAAAGGCAAACTCAATTATAAGGACAATTCCCGAAGTTCATGCCTGCCAATGGCTTAAGGAAGATAGCCTGTGTTACCTGTTATGCCAGTTATAAAACAGTCATTGACTGGCATAATACCCCTTCACATTTATAGCTGAATTTTCCCCCTGTTGTTAAGATAGTGGGTCAGTACAGATATTTATGTGCAGGTGTTGTTAACTAATCTAAGATCTGTGCCTACTGGCAGCCAGAGTCAATCCTGTGTTTCCATCTACGGCTGCGGTCAGGCTCGGGGCAACAGAATAGACATAATCATAGAACCTCCAATCCAACAAAGGGATACTAAATAAAATTGCTACAGCATCATTGACGTGCCGCAGCCAATTTTTTTTTAACACTCCCACTATACTTGTTGACCTTTATCTGCAGGAGACACTGGGCATGTTATAGCAGGAAAGCACAGGTGTACTTGATAACAAATATATTAACAACTGGAATTGATGCAGGGCTCCTGTAGTGTGAATCGTGGCTCACTGCTACGACTTAGTGCAACAACTGATGGGACACATCCATTGTTAATGAAATGTGTTTCACCTGCGCCTCCCTGCTCAGACAAGTTCAAATGTCTGCTGAGAAAATGTCTCTTCAGAAGGAAAGACAACTTCCACTGACAGAAGGTATGGATTAGGATGGGATGGAAGGGCCTAAGTGGAGGCAGAAAAACTATAAATACAGGCCAAAAGGAATCAAAGCAAAGCTGATGGCATCCTCATCAAAGAAACTTTAAAGTGACTTTGGAATGGGCTGTTGGCTTGGCCTGTGGTACTGCTGGATGCCACCTTCTCTCTGAAACTGTAAGTACAGTTCAGATAAGATGAAATGGTTCTAGAGACACACTAGCCACTTGCTGACATATGCACACAACAACCTGTAGTTCAGCATGGTATTATGTGGACTGGGTAAACAAAACAATGTGGATATTATAGCTTGATTCGGTCCATTTCCAAGGTCGGCCCGGGACAATTGTCGTTGTCCTGAATCCTCATTTTGCGTTACGAGTCATCTCCGTTTGAATGATGTGAAATTCGGCAGAGACCGACAGTTACAGTTTGAAATGTTGATTAAAATGTGCTAACAAACCAATTCAGCATGACAGTAATGTCCGGCTTGCAAATTGATCTAGTGCCTTCAGTAACCCACAGTGCAGCAATTCATCTTGCCTATGAAATAACCATCACAGCCATATTAGACCTAATGGAAATACAACACTGTCCATGTGCCATCAGCATGCTCTTGTTTCAAACTATAGGAAGCATGAAAAGAAGGAAGGATGGAAAGTGTGATTGAGTGAGTGTCTTAAGGAAAGACAGAGAAATATAGAGGGAGTTAACTCAGATGCTGGCCTTCCAGTGCTCTTACATCATCTTTTAATGAGGGCCCTCATAATCTTCAATGGCTGCTGCACAAGATGGAACCGAGTGGCATTCAAAGGGAATACTGTTAACTCTTCCTGACACCAGTGCCAGCGGGGAGAACAATGGGAAGACTTGGACGAGATAGATTAAGAGATGAATGGATGCAAAAGTGCATGGCTGGATTAGCGGAGGATGAAGGGAACAAATGCTCGGCCGGTTGAAGCACTGGTGAGAAGCTGTATGTGAAGGAGTCTGAGCACAATCATTGTGGAAGGATTACTGAGTGACTCATATCTCTGCAGCCTCAAATGCTCACCAGATGTTAATATTTGTTTCTTGTTATGAACGGAAATTAGTGCTAGACCGTAAATCCCCAATAACTTGATGCAGTCTCATCGAACATTCATTTATTGTTAGCAACTGACACCGAGGCTTTCCATCGGTTTCTTTAACATTTGAAGATGAGCATATATCAAACAGTAGCCGTTACTGTTTCTATTCAAAAAGAACCCAAAGCATGACATTATTTAATCGCTTATCGCTCTCTCCGTCTTTGTTTTTCCTCCTACATCTGTCCAGAACCATGCAGGTTCTTTGCAGAGATGTATGGAACTCTAAACCATCCACAATCTCACAGATTCACGACTTAAATGTTGTCATTGGTCATTTGTGAGTAGAAAAGTTGAAGTCTGGGTTTGTCTCCCATTTTCTATTGACATTCAGTTTATTTTAACCAAGCCTGCGATTGCCCCCTGAATACAAAGCTTCTCTTTGCTTCAAGCTAAAGATCTCAAACCATAACCAATTCATTTTGTGCCTAAATCTGACTTGACGTGAACCATAGCAGTGACTAACTAAAGTGATTCATTCTTTTCCGACCTCACTGATCCGTATCTGTGTGAGTAGACTGCATATTAGGGAAAACGAAAAAACAAATATTTGGGTCTTTTCAGAAAACATTGACAGATGATATGCACAATTTGTCTTTGCATTCCTACAATGATCTATTGAGGATTCGGAATTCGAAGTGTAGGTTGATATAAGTAAGAAATATAAGAACGTATCTCTAATCTTAATTAGTTGTAGAAGTTAGGCCACACTATAGTTTCATTTTCTGACTTAATAGCGATGCCATGATGATGTCATGATGTCATGTCATCAATCCATCATCTATATCGCTTATCCTTAAAGGGTCAGGGGAAATTTGGAGCCAATCATTCCTACCACATGATAGACCCTATAAGAAGCAGAGATACCTTCATGACATCACTTATGTCATATGGTGGCTATATCATATGATAATTAATGACATAGTTATGTAATGTTAGTATTGTTATATACACTTCAGGTTTTCTCCCTATTATGGGGAGATATTTTCAAAAATGTTTCTTTTGAACCATATTTTTTGTTGATTTTCACCTTTGACCTTCCAGTTCTACCAAACTCTCGTTAAGAGATACGCTACCAAGTCCCACCAATTTGATGAAATACACAAACACACACACACGCACACACACAACCACACTCACACACATACACATACATTGTCATAGTCTGAGCAAGAATCATCCAAACTAATGAGAAATCTGATGTGAAATTGCTGATAACATTTATTAATATACCCGGAGCATGAATTGTTCCATTCAGAGTCGTCAGTCTGCTTTCCTCTTGTTCCATCAGCATGTTAAACTATCAAATTTGCACGCAAGGTATTTGTGCCCCAGCCTCAGGACACAATTTACATTTTTAAGTCTATAAACACAATCAGCATTTTATTCACTCTGCCCAACATAGTATTGTGGGGTGTAATGATGGTTGCTGCCTCTAGGGGCTGCTAGCAGGACTTAGTGTAAGTAGACTTTGGGTCTTTTCGCTTGTGAAGATCAAACAGTGCCCCCCCCCCAATATTTGTTGGCCTATCTCTATTGTGGTTAACTATGAGGCAAAGTATAGACCGGCGTCTTTCTATTCACAGCATATCCTCAGGCAAGCCAAGCCCACAGACGTGAACTCCATTGCAAACTGAAAATGAAAACCTCTCTTTATTTGGCAACTTAAAAATGACAGACTGCTTAAGTAGTTTGGACAAATGGAAGAATGATGAGAGGTTGATGTTTCCTAAAAGTGTAAGAATTTTGAAAGCATTGCGTTTTTTTAAAATCTTTAATAAATCCTGCTTTAATTTCATCTCATTATGTTTTTTGTTGCATCCCTATA
Organism: Pleuronectes platessa; assembly: GCF_947347685.1. Classification (NCBI taxonomy): domain Eukaryota; kingdom Metazoa; phylum Chordata; class Actinopteri; order Pleuronectiformes; family Pleuronectidae; genus Pleuronectes; species Pleuronectes platessa. The sequence goes on along the minus strand of NC_070645.1, from coordinate 4,067,340 downwards.
TATACCCTGTCATTTCTGGGTTTCACACCTATTAAACACAGAATAACCGCACAGCAGCAGCTATAACAACTAGATACTGAGGCCAGTGTCAAAATTCTTGCTCTAATTGCCTCTATATGGCACCAGGAAGAGAGACCTGAAAAGCACAAACAAAAACAAAACACCCACCCACGTCTTTGCCACATTATAAATGCTATGAAAATTGTGCTAAACGCCTTAATGAAGAATCGTACTTGTGTATCGTGAGTCCACTTCCAACTGAACAAAACAAAAATACACTAAAGGTGTGTTGGAACTAAGCTAACCTCTCTCTCATCCAGGTTCAGCCTCTGGAGAAGATGGTTAAATTACCTGATTTGTGTGCACCTTCAGATGGTCCGAATATTATGGGGTTGCGTTTTCTTCCATTGCTTGAGAGAGGGCCGTGAGGGGTCCTGCAGCCAAATTCTAGTAATGCGATATGAAAATTCAAAAACAGCATAACACCCACTGGTTTTGATCTTCAGTGGGAAAAGGTATCATCAGCAACCATTCGCGGGTCAAATGATTCTGCAGCACCAGCTCTGAGCAACAGTGATGGTAACATGACTGGTTGGGGGCCTACTATCAACAAGAGCTCTCATGGAAGCAGAGCAGGTTTGCCTTCTCTGTTGGCAACTCAAGCAGCACTTTGCTTGAGTTGAGAATTTATGAGAAATAAGAAACCCTGTCTCCTGATGTGTTTGTGATGTAAAATGAGATTCAACATTTATTAAAAGAAAAAATGTTTAAAGAAACATTTAGGTGATAAGTTCGACATTTTAGCAAGGTTCTTTTTTTCAAAAGACAATTTTACTTTCAGTAATGCAGATTTGAGACTATGGTTATGAGCATGAACTTCAGGAGCTCAGCCCACATAGACAATACTTGGTAATAAGGGGATTGTGTTGTCGTGGTCACAGTTGAAATCTGATGTTGCATTCCACACACTGGACCTAAGAGTCTCACAAATACACTAACCTGAAATGATCTGTTTACGAAAAGTCATGTCATCCCCATTGGGGAGTCAGCAGGAAGTGAGTGAGTTCAGCAAGAGCAGGGCTTTAATGTACATGCTCTATCAGCACAGCCTGAGGAAGCCGGGCAAATATTTTGACACATGAGCTGAACAAGCCATTTTAACTGGAATGAATAAGATGCCATTCCAGAAACACAGCATACAGTTCTAAATGGTGAATGGTCTGTATTTATATAGGGCTTCTTTAGTCTTGATGTCCATCAAAGCGATTTACAGCACAGTGTATTGCCATATACCCATTCACACACACATTCAAACAATGGGCAGCACTTTTTTCCAACAGCAAGAACTCAATCATCATTTTTTCTGTCCAGAAGATTTAAAATATATATTTTTTTGTATTTATAAAGTGTCTTGTTGACCAGAGCAAATTGTCTTACGGGCTCAGTAGCATATGTAGGGTAAAAAAATATATAGGTCCCTGCAGAGATCGCTGATCAAACTGTCAACAGCGCATTGCGCAACTGCATGTGACTGTGACTGTGACCCACAAGTCAAGTTGGGGTTGAAAGCCTCATGACGTCAGTAATAAGTGGATCTGCCACATTCTGAATGATGCTTAGCTGGGCGTATCTGTTTCCATCAACAACTGACAGCGGAGTGAGTGAACTGGCTACAGTTTGTTGAGATTGAACAAACAGACGATGGAGGACGGACACTGAACAAACATCTGACCATTCCAGCGGAGGCCATTGACAGTGTTGCCTTTCCCAGAGATGGAGCCTGTTGTGTGTTCGCTGGCTACAGCCGCAATTAAATACAGTAACGTTCACCCAGTGCATTTTCACTGACGTACTTTGTTCTTTTATCTGAGCACATTTTTATGAAAGCACTTCTTTAATTTCTTTTATGCCCGGCCCTCATACTCACTGAATAAAATTGAGACAAAAGAGGCAAATGATTAAAAGACCTTGGTTATATCAGCATGATATCTCAACTAATATTTCCATAAGAAAATGTTTTAAGCCTTTTGAGTATTAGAAAGGTCCAGCATTTGGCCTTTATTACATTATATCCTCTGGTGTTGATCCTGTAAAACAACTTGAGCTCCTTGACCTCATTTCACAAACAGATGCTGTGACATTGTGCCGGGCAAATTCAAATTCAAATCAATCTCCCCTGTGTAAAAAGAGCAGAGAGAAGGGGCAAGGGAGAAAGAAAGAAAGAGAGAGAGAGAGAGAGAGAGAGGAGAGAGAGAGGAGGATGGAAGAATGTGAGGATTGGAGACCTTAAATAAAAGGTGTCATCTTGCCTGGTGGAATTTTAATGAAGTGAATTCATCGTCTCTTCCAGCAGAGAGAGGAGCAAATAGGAGCTGCAATTTATCAGAAAACCAGAGTCAGAAGTCCCCAGTCGAAGCAAGAAGCCTCTCATCAATGCATTTAAAAACGACAGCAGCAGTTGTGAGAGGAAGTTTTCTCAAAGTTTAAATACAAAATTGAAATGACACTGGGGTGTGGTGTAGAAGTAGTGTCACTGATCCATGTGGGGAAACTGGGTCCCTGTACCTGTGACTGCAATTAAAATATTCAAGTTCTCCAAATGCGGGATATGAAAATATTCTGTGTTTTTGCAGGCATATCCAAATGTTGGGTGAGTAGATTGTATAGAGCCTTGCTATTTTGAACTATATGAGAACATCACAAAACTATATATATATATATATATATATATATATATATATATATATATATATATACGCATTACAGTATGCCTGTAGATATTTTAATGCTACAATTTTGAAAGCTTCACACGAAGATATTTCAGTAGTTTAGCTTAATTTAGCTGGAACAATTACTAAATCCAATTAATTGGTGCATGAGTGTGTATGTGAAGCGTGATGTGTTTTTTTCCTCTTTGTCAAGTGCTGGCGCTGTTGCACTGGATGACATGTTACTATGTTACAATGAAGTTTACTTTGCCATCCACACATCATTAAGCTACTAAAAATACTCAGTAAATGTATAAATACCTGGGTAAAAATATTCCCCCAAAACTCAAAATTCCATCCAGTTTGATTAAGATTAAACAAAATCCCTGTTCCCAGTGGTTTGATGAAATACAACTGTGGTTGCCAAATAAATATAACATTTTATTATCGAATTTACAGCAGATATTGCTTAGTGGAAGATTCGACACTGAGAAATGTAATGGACCTTGAACAGAGCCTTGTATATCCCACAGCTGTTATTGTTAATTCAATAGATGTACAACATGCATTAGACCTTCTAGATGGTAGCAAGCTGAATGCACTGATGCCAATCCTCTGCTCAAGATAATTCAGCAGGATGCTCTGTACTATTTTTGGGGGGTACTAACATGTAGACCTGCTTGAGACCTTTTTATCCACTGGGATATATTTCTGGATGGTGCAAGCGTGAAAAAAAAGATGTGTGCAGCTTTTTAAAAGCAAAAGAGAGTACTAACCACAACGTATTTTCAAAATGGAGCATTCAGTCCTCGCCCTGGAAGTCTTAGCTCAGAAAAACCAAACACTTGAAAACACCTTTATAAAATAATCAGTCTTACCTATGAATACCTTGCTGTAGTGTTTTTTTTCAACTGTGGCCTAAGCTAGTGGTACCCCTTGGTGCCTTTAGGGTACAAAACACAAGTTAACAGCCACTCAGCCCCTGGAGGCAGTAATGAGCCCTTTAAAGAGTATCTATTTTTACGGATATGCTGATGTCACTGATGAAAATGACTAGACACAAAATGTCTTTGTCTACACTTTTTGTAGTAAGTGATTGCACACTTACTGGTGACCTGATTCTCTCTTTTTTCTTTTTATTAAAAACAGAAAATGCGTCATAAAACCAGTCCTGCAATCCTCTTGTCATACAGGCTGTGTACTTGCATATTTGACAAGAGGTTTACAACTAAAATCATAAACTCGTTCACTGCAAACATTTGACCCTAAATCAACCCCAATGAAGACAAGTGTCTTAGTTGGATAAATTAACTTGAGGGAAACTAATTCTGGGACCAGGTTGTCAAAGTAATGTGTGTCTGTTCACACACGTGCACACACAAGTGACGTAGTTTGATCACAGAAAAATAGAAGGGGGAGACATAACACAAGGTGAGATGTAAACATGCGACGAGGATGAATAGAGGGAACAAGGTCAAGTGTCTTGAGTCAGATGGAGGATGCTGAAACGGAAAGTAAATCCAAATGAGTTTCAGTCAGAGCTGAGTGGATCCTCTGCCCCATGCTGACTCCATCACGTCCTCTAACAAAAGCTCAATGATGCTGTTGTTGATGGGTTTTCTAACATTGAATTCACTCAGATGCTGCTAATGTTGAAAATCTGAGGTGGTTCCGTTTCTTTTAGATGATCTTATGCACATGCTGGATTGATGAACACACTGGTTTTGTTACGAGGTTAATTAAGGAAACAAAAGTGTATGTCAGTATATCCAAGAAGCATTGTTATATTCTTATACAGTGCATCGCATATGTTGGGCAGGTAATGTGGGTTTGTTGTTTTCTGCTGCTTGTAATAGGGTTGATGGGAGTAAAATGTGAAGGCCAGAAACCTAATTATTGACAGAAATGACTAAAAGGCTCCATTGATCTTGGTAATTATCATCTGAATAGGGCGATAATTCTTGGGTGTATCACCGCACAACCCCACGCACAACACACAGAGTAATTTCATACATTGTTAATTCAAAATAACTCAGCGACAGCATTACTGTTTAACGAAGAAGATGACGAAAAAACCTGAAAATCAAGAATAGCTATAGCTACAGTGGGCAACAGTCGCTCAGGCTGGCATTATCCGATTATATTGCACAGAATGTACAGGGATTGCCAAAATCCGTGGTGGTGAGCTGTCACATTGTTTAAACCATTGAAAGAATGACTGTTCGTGGAAACATGGGCCTTTCCACCCACCCCTCTCTGTCATTTCTCTCCTCTCGCCCCGACAGGTTGAGGCAGATGATTCCCACACTCCCCCGAGTTGGCTTCCACTTGAGATTTCTCAAAGTTAAAATAATCCTTTTCCTCTCAACAGTTGACGATGGTTTTGTTTTTTTCGTATCTATATAGTGCTTTTCTAGTCTTGATGACCACTCAAAGCTCTTTACAGAACAGTTTTACTTTCACACACATATTCATGCAGTGCATCTATAAGCAGCACTTTCTTGTTCTATGAGGGGCAATTCGGGGTTCAGCCTCTTCCAAAAGGAAACTTCGGCATGCAGATGGGGAAGAATGGGGATCAAACTGCCGACCTTCAGATTGAAGGATGACCGCTCTAACCCTCAGTCACAGCCGATACGGGCTCGTTGTGGGGACTGTTGGGTTTCTCCATAATATTGTATTGTGTTTACATGTAAGGTCTCATCCTTACAATGCCAAGTACCCTTAGATAATTTATGTTGAGATGTTGCAAATTAAATAAAATTGAATTGAATTAAATGCAGTTTCTCTTGAACGTTTGATATAAAATGCATAAGAATAAACCACTAACTTGGGAAATAAGCTATGATATAACTTCATAAACAAAATATGAACAACCATCCATTAAAATCCCAATACAGATTTTAAATGTATTCATAATTACAACTAATTAACAACCCATTGATCAATTCAACTAATCAAGCATATAGGTAATCAATTATCCTTTAATTCAATTCAGAGCTGAGTAACAATCATTTCACAGGCAAAATATGCATAAGTAATTATCATCAATCTTTGGTTTAGGAATTTGCTTTGATTTTAAAAATGAGCAATCAATCAGGAGCGGGCTAAATATAACAGACCAAGATAACAGCAATCAATTAGAACACACTAAGAATGCCGAAGCAAAAATATACTCTCAAGGTGCTTATAAATGTAACAAAGAACCAAATACTTTCTAACCGTCTAATATGTAATCAAATAAATAATCGATCAGAATGTAAGAAAGGGTATGATGTCACATCAAACATTTCACTTAATTGTATTGTTCAAATAACATCAAACAAGGCACACCTCAACCATGAGGAGGTAAATTTCATTTAATTAACAGATTATAAGCTTTTATTAAATGTCAATCTAAAAGTCAGAGCGAGAGTAAAAGTCAAACCTAGAGAAAAAACTGATATCTCAAACCAGTAGTTTGCCCCAGCAATCCATTACCCTTTCCTCAGACCTGTGCACACATCTCTAACTTTAGCTGCTAAAATGTTCCGCTGCGTTCACGTAGATAAGACGGCATCTAACTTTGTCCGTCTGCTGCTCGGTGCTGACCAAACGCCTTCTAAAAATAACATCTCTATTAGAGCAGGGACGGTGAACCAAGACGCTCACGTTGTGGGGCAGACAGCTAAACAATCCACTGAGACTCACATTGCAAAAAGGTCCTTAAAGCCGAGAAGAGCTGCAGATTCAGCCGGTAATTTTATTTTGGTTAATCTCTACCATTATTGAGGCGGTGGACTAGTGGCAGAAACTTGGACTATGGGATGAAAAGGTCTCTGGTTCGTCTCTGGTTCGACTCCACGGAGAAACAACAAAAAGACGAACCTGGATTGATCTGTCCAAAAATCCAAGAGGATTCTCCCTACCCTGTCTAGTGCCCCTGAGCAAGGCACCTTACTCCCCCAACATCTGCAGATGGGTTAAAAGCAGAGGTTAAATTTCCCTACAATTGCACGAGTGTCCCTGTGCATGTGGCTGGGGGTAAATAAATGTATCTTGAGCTTAATTATTATGATGCTTTGTTATAGTTTTACAGTTGACTTGTGCCAATTTAGCCACTTTATCAAACAAGCAATGATTTCACAATTTGGAAATGTATCAGTACATTTTATATGCAGTTAATGGTAATTCAGCATCAAAACAAAGATAAAAAAACAACAAAACCAGTGAATTCAATGGGGGTTCAAACCTTTACCAACGTGCTTTGCAATATCCAACCATTCTGACAAAACTTCACATTGTTCAGGTCGGTAAAGCCCATGAGGTGTTTCCCCCCCCTTCCTATACTTAATGTCTTTTTGTTTACACAGAAGTCGTCTCCCTGTAAATTTCAACTTTGCATCGAAATGGATGAAAAGAACCAGGTCATTTAAATTCTCTTCTCATTATAGTCTGGGAGACACAGATAGAGAGGTCCAATTTACATTTAGATTGTTTCAGCAGAAATAAATTAATCAACACTGCAACCCGGCCAACTCACTTGTACAGAATACCTATAAGAATGACACATGCATATATTTATATATACATAGGTATTGTACATAAATATGAATTCACACTCATGACATTGAATAAGGTAAAAGATGCATTGTTTTACAGATGAAGGGGGGCTGCATGAGCAGAAATCCCAGTGTACTGAACAAGCTTTTGACATCACACTGTGAATACTTCACTGGGCAGAACACAGTGTCAGTAAATACTAATGCTTTAAAGGCAACAGGAGAGAAAAAGTACATGTTCCCTGTTTAAATAAGCTGTTTGTTAATTTTCCATTTATCCTATTATTTGTAAAATTGTTGAAAAATAAATCGAATTTAATTTGCTACTTTAAGTCTTCGGCAACAGAGAGCAGGCTGTTGTCATGACACCATGTTGAGCTGCTAGTGTCTGTCAAACTCTGCAACAATTCCCCTCAAATATTTTAGACTTTCACCAGAAACATGTCACATGGCACTGACATCTGATTTACTGCTAATGTGGAGTCCCTCTTATCGGGTGACCACGTTAAAGTGGTGAATCTTTTAAGTAATTTTTAATATTCTGATAATTTTGGGTTGAAATACTACTTCTTTTCCTCATTGCTCCTCTTTCAGCTGAATACAGGTCATATTTACACTATGTTACCGTGGTCCTCATACCGCTGAGCTTGTCAAAGGACATTTGCACCTAAACCAACTTAATCAATGTTGTGAGAATACTTGATTTGACTTTTTTCCCTATAATATATATATATATTGATATATATATATTACAATCCAATATTTAAACAGTTTCGACCTACAATTGGGAAGGAGAGGATCAGTACCCTATAAATTAAGACGTAATGGGGTTATTGGTTGCATAATGTTTGGGGGAATCTAACAGATAATCTTTTTGACCCACCATCTTGCTAATACTGTTTAATTTACTTGCTGCTTTCGTTACTGGCACTCGAGCATTGTACAACGCCCTCTGTTAATGAAACATTCATGATTACACTGGTTCTCCATAAAACTGCTTTAAACCCAGGCTCGTTCACTGCGTGAAAAATCAGTTCAAGAAACATTACTTATTTAGTAGAAAAGGGAATCGGTGGCTGAACTGCTATTCTTGATTCCTTCTCTGCCGCCTCAAAAATATATACAAAATCCTGCAGGTCCTAGCTCCCTGCTGCTATGATTATCCAATTTCATTGATTTATTCAGTTTTACATTTTACTACACAAACTGCCTCATGTATTGTTTAGTGGCCAATAAACGGGATACTGCCTCACTTGAAAGCAATAGTTGTTAGTATAACCACTGAGGCTGTTAACATTTGCCTGGCAGGTATTTAAAACCACTGAATGTAATGCAAAACTCAAGTATGCAACTTTTCATCATGAATATGAATGAATAATTGTATTCTGCTTTACGTCCCCTTGCTGCTTGTTCATTCGTCCTTCCAAATTGAGCTAATTAACGTGGGACTTCTAATTCTTAAAGGTCCTAGTTTTTTTTTACTTAACTGGTAAAAAATCAGGGCATTTAATTAATTGACTTGAATGAAAACATTCAGTGATAATAATAATAAATTGTATTTGTACATCGCCTTTCATAGATAAAATGCAGCTCAACTATAAAATCAAAGACATGAAATAAGATGCACTTAATTGCATTCAATGAAGCATATCCCTAAGATCAGGGCAATTAAAAAATATTTAATGGTCATCTGTGACCCATCAGTGGGAGCACCATGTTGGTGTACGGGTCCGTGGAGAGAGTTTTCCTGGGGTCATGGGGGCGTAAGCTGTGGCTCCAGCAGTGCCCACACATTCACTGTGAGCATGTGTCAATGTGAGCAAGGTCACCCTCGGAGGACCCAAGACTGTTCAAGCTCACTGGATCAATGTGGTGCGATGAGTAAATTGGGAGGACAGAGTTCAGATTTCAGTTTAAGTGCTCTTCCACTCAAAGTACCAGCACTTTAAGATCAGATCAGAGCAGGGCAACGCTGGATGCTTCGATTTATCAAGCCAGGACCTGATCAACAGTTGAAATGTAGGGTTTATTTACTGCCACAAAAATAGAGATATACAGTATACTGCCATTCACTATACAAGCTTTATTTACATTTAAACTAAACTCAATACCCAGACTGGGAGAATTTGCATCTAAAATAGATTCCATATCATTTCATCAATCCTGTAACTCAGCTACACAGATGAACATTGCTGGAATTAGCAGCTCACCTTATATGTGCATTGGGCCACCAGGTTTAAAATAAATCCATATAATCAGTCACTCAAATTTAAATTAAGGTCTTCACGGATACAAGCGGTGTCACTTACAGGTTTGGATCTGTGTTTTATCAGAATGTCTCGTCTGAGTCTGGTCCCGTTCTATTACCGTGAGTCCCGTGTCTTTTTGACATTATGTCTAATAACCGAGTTAACCAAAGAAAACCCGGCAGTGTCAGACAGTATTGAGGAAAGTCCTGTGTCACGAGACAATAAACTGACTTTGATTCTGAAATCCCGAGTGGGTGAAGTTTGCCATTTATTTCAATCAGCAAGAGCGGAATAGCATGAAACCTGGATTTATTGGAGGATGGATGTCATGCATCACAGCAAGGCACAGGGGAGAAGCCTGTTAATGCTACATTAGGTATGATGCAAAGCTTGGTTTTGACACTTAACATAACGTTAACCTGTTAAAGCAATCAGAAGTAAAAATTGGTTCCGGGTTTGGGTCTAGCGTGTCTGGGCTCTGCATGGGCCAAGCTTTGTGATGATAGACAGGTCGGGTTCAGGTAGAACATTTCCAGCAGAAATGTTTAGGCAAATTTGAAACTCTTGTAAATATATATCTGTATTTTTAAAATTTCGGGAGCCAAAAGCTGAATACAGGTGCAGTGAGGATGATTTAATGTGAAATAATCCGGTTTAGAGAGCATTCGGTTGGCAGACAGGCAGCCAGGTGCAAACAGGGAATCCAACTCCAAAGACAGGGAGGAACACAGGGGAGCCCCAGCACGAGGAAATTCAGGCGAACAGAACAGCAACGTGAGGTAATACTGGAGGACTGACGGAGACCGCTGGGGAGCACAGAGACTAAATACACGAGGGAGACAAGAATGATAGGACATGGGCGAAACACACCCGGTCGGGGCAGACAGTCACTAAAGTGGGACAAGACTAGACAAAGACAGACACACACAAACCCCAACACAAGGAATAGAGATAGTCCGAAAATGTAACAATAATACAACTTTTCATAGGCAGAGGACATATATTTCGAATCGGTTACATCCGACCAATTAAACCATTTAATATATTACACAATCCAAACAAATAATGTTTTCATTATGCACCACAGCTTTTTTTCCCTCCTTCTCCCGACTCAATTTGAACACACAGATGGACTCTGTAATAACTCCATATGGCTAAGGACTCGCTGGGCTGGGCCCGGCGTCTTTAAACTCCTTTGCAAATTTTGAATTTGGCAGAGGGAGAAATTTCACTGACACCTCTAAAAAATCTGAAGGAGCAGAGAATTTCGCTGATTTCTGCTGCACCATATTTCAAGTGGAGTGGGTTCTCAGTCTCACAGAGTCTGTCTGACTCTCACAGACGCACACACACACACACCCACCCACACACACACACAATTCTCCATTCAAATGTGGAAATATGAACCACATTTCCAGTAAATGCATGTTTCCAAAGATTGCCATTGTGTGAATATTAGAAGTTGGGCCCACTGTGATAAATTACAATGCTGTGATATAATAATAGAAGTGCCAGTCAAATGGTGTAATAACCTTAAAACACCATGGAGCAATGACAAAACACCTTTAACAGCATGAATCCATGGAGCAAGTGTTGTTGCTAACCGGTTTGTTGGTTTGTTGGCCGAATCCATTACAGGAGAGTAAACTGTGGCCACAAAGGGATGAAACATGAACATATAGAGAAGAACATGTGGTAGAACAGGAGATGAATGCATAAATGAAGTGATGCAGTCTTGTCAAAGGAACGTTTTCTACATAAGGATATACATAACTGAGATTGTTTCGAGAGGAAACCGATAAATAGGAAATAGCTTTTCATTTTATGAGGTTGGAATAAGTGTGGCTGCGTCAATCGTGCGTCATAGGCGAATGTGAGCAATGCTGCTCTCTCAGAGAGTAGTCTGGGCTATTTTCTGTGGTTAGCAAATGTGGTTCACAGCATTACTTTTACTATCACCACAGTTTCAATGTTTAACTGTTTAATATGTCACAAACATAAATATTTACAGGACTTCCTGTAATCTTTTCAAAGTAAAAGCCCTCCAGTGTTTCTGTCGACTCAATCCATTAATCTGCTGAAACAAGGTTTGTGTTGCCATAGCAGGACTAAAATAATGTTTCATAACAATACAGTCCTGATATTTAGTTGAGTACATAGTCTACTTTTATCACAGAAATACTGTGGTCATACCAGAAGCCTCACATAGCAACTCCGCAGCCGTCACGACGCAGCACACACACACACCTAGTGTGGCCCAGCTGTTAGTGGGGTCCCCCCCAAGTGCACATTCTCAGTGCACCTTTGAGTTCATGATTACTCTTAGCTTTCCTAATGACAAACATTCAGATTTGAGATGACAGTATCCTTTTCTCACACTTTTGCACATTGTAACCCAAAGCACATCATTACGGACCTATTAAATTATGTATTGGCTGTATTTATTGCCTCCTCATCGCCATGGTAAATTAAAGCTGAGTAACTGGGCTTAGGGTGAGGGGAGGAGTAGTTTTAGAATTTAGACATTCCAAAACCACTAAACTCCCCTTTTTGGATAAAACCATTATGAAAGGTAGGATGTTACAGCAGCAGGATTATTAAGTTTCAAATAGCAACATATGTCAATATGTGAGGACACTTAACACAGAGCAATTTCCTCTTTGCAGAAATCCTTTGCAGTATTGGACAGAATATATTTTTATATGGTCAGATCAGATTATGTAGTATGTTAATACGGGCAGTAACGTAAAAGGCGGTAGATTAAAAACGAAAGTAGATTCTGGGTGTAAAGTGTTATGGCTCACTTTTAGGGTTTGACTCGCAGACACAGGCAGCGGTGTGGGGAATAAGTGGTGGGTTTTCTGGTAATAGGTGAATAATGGTAAGGCAGGTGACTGGGGTGGACTCGGCCTGATGGGCGGAGATGGCATTGGCTCTATGGCTTGCGAGTTTGTGGCTTGAGTGTGTGAAGGAGGAGGGAGAATACTGGTGACCGGAGAAACAGAGAAGTGCTGTCACAGGGTCAATCTAGCGATGGGTGACTAGAAAAGGTGGAGTCTGTACTGGGGCAAGAGGGAAGTTCATTGCAGATTATGCATAGCTGGCTACTCCAAGGGACTGGGAAGGAGACCACACCCACATACACACCCATCCACACAACTACTTGCACAGAGAATGACAAAAGAGGAGGAGACAGGGGGGCTGCATTTGAATTGTCTATTTTGCTTAGGAAAGTTCTGATTGAGGAAAATTACTTAGTCCTATTTCAGTCGTTGGCATAATAGGAGCTGTTCAAATCTCTAATTAATAAGGAAAGGAGTTGCAGTGCTTCCTTATTATCTCCTTTAGCAGAGGAAACACTGGTACTTCCCTCATAAAACAGCAACATCTGTCCTGTCACAGAGAACAACAAGCATGTTTAACTTATAGTTCACAATATCACCTTGACAGCCAAATGTAAATATGTCATCCCCTGCAAGTAGAATGCATACAAATAATCTTCTCCACCTTTAGCAGCTTTTCTCAATGTTTATTCCTCTTTCTATTAACATCTTTTCTCTGGACATTCTGAGACCTTCTGTTTTGAACTGAAAACGTTACTATAACTGTCGGCACATAGCACAGAGTACTGTACAGTTTGTGCATATCTTCATTTCTTGACCTTGCGACATTTTCCGTTGGGGTTAAAGAGTAGTGGTTAGGAAAGAAGAGAAAAGATGAATATTATTTTGACTTTCCGCCTGCAGCCAGGGAAGAACAAAGAGCAACACAGGGAACAGGTCAGGGCCAGAGCTGGGACATAAAATGCCCTAAAGCTGCCATTTCTAACGGCCAGCAGGGGAGAACTGCACTGCTTGCAGTCAGTTTGTGTTGAAGTCTATTAGAAAATTACCCTAGCTGTCTCCTGATTTATTACCTCAATGGACATTTTTCCTAATGGATTTATTTGCTCAATTGGTACTTCCCATACTTCTTCAAAACAGCATGATGTACATTCAGTAAATTATGGTTCCATTTAGAGGAAAATGGACAATAAACCAGGGGGTGCCTGAGGGCATGGCGAGTGTGTGATTGACATATACAGCAGCCCACTGATCAATCAGAATAAAAGACTATAGGGCAGCACGTCTCAGCGCTTTGACCATTCATTGCTCTCAGTTAATGAGAGTACCATATAATTTGCCTTAAAATGTCTTGTTCAGGTTTGTGTGTGATATATTTTATATTTAGCAGGCTCACTGCTGTACTGCTATAACAGCCTGAGTAACTACCTCTCTCTATATAAGTGATGCTCTCGGAATAGCACACTGGCATTAACAAAATAATGATGATAATTGAGAACTAAATGAACAATGTCCTATGAAGTTTTAAACCATAAAATAAAATACACAGCGATGTAAAGACAATAGATTTAGTGGTATAGGAATAAGTGAAGGTATATAGGTTCAGAGAACAAGGCAGAGCATAGTTAATCAGATTTAACAATGTTATCACCATAACTAATTATGTATAATTGTGAGCTATATTCAGGGTTAAAAAAAAAATCCTGTCACAAATAACCTTTGCTAAATGGGTTTTCATGGACTCAGCAAAACATAACTTAGAAAATATTATTTCCCATTGTGGTGAATTGAAAATACCCTAGCAGTGCCATCTTATATTATGTAATGCAGCTGTCGCTGAGACAATGAACATGTCTATAAATCTGTGAGCCTTGTCAGTCTCCCCCTGATTGGAACCAGCTCTCCACAGCCTCTCCGATTTAGGCCAGAGAAAACAATCTCCATGTCTGGTGCAGGTCCTCCTGTATTGCTGCAATGAGATTGTATCAGTCCCCAATGAACCAGACTATGGCTGCATGGAAAACAAAACATCGTAATAGTAAGTAAAGCATTGTGTTGTTGGCAATAGAGAAAAGGCCAAAAGAATCATAATTCTTACGAGATGGGCTCCTCGCAGTTTTCTGAAAAATTCTTTATTCCCTGAGTTTAGTTGTAAAAAATATGGGCAACTGTTTAACATTAAAAACAATAGAAAGGAAATTCAAACTAACCTAAGTGTATGTTAACGAAGATACAACAATGACTTTAATAGGTCTACCTAATTCTGATCATAAGGCGACAGTTCTCAGTACAACTCTGACAATTTTATCTTACAGAAAGTTTTGAAAGTCTGGCAAGAAAACTAAAAAGCCAAGAAGGCCTCGGCTCTCCCCTTTCACAAGTACACTTAAACCCGGAGTGTCCTCCGAGCTTGGTGGACCATGGCTGCTCCTTCTCGTCTGGCGGGGCTGTAAGCACTAACTCCGTAACAGATGGCATTGTGAGGTCTTTTGAAATGCTCACAGAGAAATACAATCTTACTCAGACTGCAAACATGGAACTTTATCCCTTCTACTATTGAGTTGCATCCCAACGGTCCATCTCTCTTGGCTGTGGAGGGGGGCCATTTGAAATCCTGACAACAGAAAACTTATCACCGGGCTTTATGGGGCCAAACAATAAATGCAGAGACCACACCGGGCGTCTCTGAGACTCTGACCTTGGATGAAACTATCCCAGATGATAAGTGGGACAGTGTTTGTTGATGCTCTTCACGTTTTGTATTTGCCAACCAGGTTATATACGCAGACTTCAAATTACTCCAGCGCAACATTAAGTTTAATCCCTCTCTTGTAAACACTGTTTACGAAACTACTGAAGCTTCGCATTTTGTGTTTCTAAAGTGTTTTCAAATTCTCATTTAAGTGTATAAGGAAACTTGCATTGAGACAAAATGGGACCTGGATCCTATTTTCTGCATTTAGGAAACAATCAGCAGCTCTGAACCTTAGCCCCCTCTCCACTGAAGCTGCTTAAAGTGCTTCTTTTCACTGCGAGATGATGTGTTCTTCTTCAATGGATTACAGACACTGTCCCTACGGTTTCAAATAGTATTCACAGTGTTATGGAGCTTATCCCCCAGCTGTAAGCCTCTGGCTAAAAGATAAACCATTAAATTTGTTCTCTCAATTTTGGGTTCTATACTGAAGTAGAGGGTGCCCATGCCTTTCAGGGTCGTCTCTTCTGACTGGCACGGCCTGAGATCTTGAGGTACATTTCCACGTCTTGATGTTTAATATGGCATAATCTTATTATTTCTTTTGATTGCTCTTGCTACATTTATTTGTTTCGGTTTAAAGCAATTCTTTTTTCCTGTTCATTTTGGTTCTTTTCAATGTGTTGAAATGGGCTCTGTGCAAATGAAAACTGGATTTATTTCAGGAAATTCTTTCCTGTGTTACTGTTTGACCTTCAGAAAGCTGGTCATATACTTATTTAAAACAAAATGTATTATTCTTAATTCAACAAGCATGATTCCCTTTCCAAGTACAGAAAGTCAGCAGTATGGGAAAACATCCAGATTTCACTTAATCGAAAGGTAAACATCCATGTTTGTCCAGATTGAATTTGTGATTATTAACAGGCTTTATACAATGATCCTGCTCTTAGTGCTGTTTGGGTTCAACAGTTTAACAGGAGATGTGATTTGCAACAAAAAGAAAATAAAGTTTTTTAAAAGTGTAGGTTCTGTGTCCCCTCAAACCTAAATGATGCATCGATACCAATAACTTGTTTTAGTTCCGGACATATTTCCGCCTTTCTTTTATGATCTGAGGACCTCTTGGGAACACAGACAGCAGATGGAAGTCCTTTAACTGCCGGACAAATTAAAGTTCAGACTGATACAGGATGCCACAGCTGGATATGACAGTTATGCAGTTCATATAATGTATGGTGTACTGTATTAATTTGCTTAAAGGTGTTAAATGAAGGAGGAGCTCTTCTAGATTCATAATGAAAAAGGTTGGCTTGATTCAGCCCCATATATATGACTTCAAAATGTGCTCAAACGAGTACAACCCTACAAGCACATACCGGTACCATCATCTCAACTCTGGTCTGCTCATAACATAATTATTTTGAGACAGGGAACTATGGAAAAGAAAAATGCTTGGCCTGACTTTAGAACGAAACTTTACTGAATTCTGGATAGGGTTGGGGGCTTACATGACCTCCTACATTAGAGGATACTGCCACAATCCTTAGCCGTTCGACATTATGTGACACTACATCTCACAATCTGGTGCACCTTTTTTTTCCAATGTTACGTTTCCGGAACTGTCCTTTAGGAACCCTTATGGTGCACACTACAAAAGAATCCGGGTGTGGAGTACATGTAGTTCCTCTGCTCTGTTTTGTTGATCAGGAAAGGGGTTTGCAGCCAAGTTAGAGGGTATATCCACTGTCACATGCAAGGTTAGAGACTGGGTGAAACACTGCAGTAGAGAACATTTTTAGCATTTCCATCAATTATCCATACTACCCACATCCCTCTCAGGCTCGGCCCTCAAGTCTGCACCCAACACTTCTGTGTCTCAATGCATGAGTCACGGGTTGAACCAGGCCACAGAGCCATTACATCTGAATGTCCACATCACATACAAGTTGATCATTCATAGAATGAAAATGCCTTAATAAACGAATATTATTCTTACTCCTTGCTCTAATGGGAAAATGACTGCAGTCATGGCACCAATCACATTTGGTAAAATGGACTTTGCTGCAAACTGTCTGGATTTGTAAATTGTTTGCCTTTTCACCCACTGTGTGAGGAAACTGTAAGAACAGGCTCACAAACCAATCATACGTTCTGGCATAATATGGCTAAAGTTTGGCTGACATGTTAGATGGTTCCCTCTGAAAAGTGCTTGTTGCAAGATATGTGTGTTGTCAGGATGGAAAGGAACTGGCTTTAAATCAATTTTTTATCCTTGGAGTTGTATTTACTAATTTTTCAGATTATTTCTAGAGAGAGTTTATTATTCAACATAAACTCTGCTCTGCAAGAATGATCCAGTATGAACTAAATCTCCTGGGACACTGGACTGATTGACCTGCGGTGCCCAAAAAATGTCCAGTGTGGCAAATATCTTGCTGACAAGTAAGGTTAGTCTGAGTTTTTTAGCGCAGGTTGCTGCAATCTTGTATCTTCTTAACCGGCTCAGCGGGCCAATACTTCACTTGTTGTTAAGTTTCCAAGAAAGGTGAAAAAAAAAAAAACAACCAGTGACAAGCTGCCTTGTGAACTATTATGCTTATTTGAAGATAAGTATTTTTGCATTTCATTGATAGTAGACAGGAGTCGTAAAGACTTATTCCAACACCTTCCGCTAAAAGCTCCATTAACTAAATGTGATAGAACAGAGTGTGTTCAAGTGGCAAAGTGATGTCTGGAACATCCTGGGACTGTGTTCGACCACCTAGGAACAGTGTGATAAACTCCCCTGTAGTGCAGGGTGAACCCTGATAGGTGCTACATCTAAGGTACCATTCATCACAGCTAACTCAACAAAACGCTGGGAGAATATGTAAGCAGGGTCCATCCACACTGTCTCTGTCAGGCTAACTGGCAACATGGCTGGAGAACACACACAAATACACATCTGTGAAAGGCAGGGGAAGTGGAGACGACCAAGTTGGGCTCTCAGAGGTGTGAAAACCAAAAAGATCAGTTCTTCTAAATAGTGTACTACAGCAGGACAAAACAATTACTATTGTATCAAGTGTCTCTTTACAGGGAGAAGTGTGTGTGTGTGTGTGTGTGTGTGTGTGTGTGTGTGTGTGATTGAGAGAGAGAGAGAGAGGTAAAGATGTGTATATCTTTTAATGCACATTTAGTTATCTTAGTGACATCCATCCATTGTCCATCCCATTTATCCTTTAAGGGTCGCAGTGGGGCTGGAGCCAATCCCAGGTGATAGGCAGGATACACCACCAGTGTATAACAGGGTCAACATCCAGAGACAAAGAACCATTCACTCTCACAATCACTCCAGACAATTAACCATGCCCTACTCTACGTGTTGTCCTTTAACGATTTGTTCAGTGCTTAGTACAGGTCTGAATATGCAATCCTGACATTTTATCAGAATAGCAACATGCGGAGCCGCTACAGTTTAAACAAACTTTTATGATGGTAAGTGACACTACATTGATTTCATTGTAGCCACCGCCTCGATATCAACGATGACAACCATGTAATGATTGATATTTAATCTTAAATTGGTCAAATATGTCCTCATAACTATGCACATTAATTCATTCAGTCTTTCTATTACATGTTGAAATTCTTCAACAGGCGCTAGATGTACCTCTGTTAATACATATTGGACGCCTCTGTGACTTACGATTACCCTTGAAGCCCATCGCTGGAAACCTGCAAATCACTTCAATCTTCAGAGAACTTTAATTCCAGTATGAGTGTAAATGTCATTTTCTAAATAAGGTCAAATATCCACTTTTTTAGCTTTTCTGAAAGTGTGAACTTTCAGATCTGTTCAACAGCTCATTCCGTCTGCTCTATTTGGATAACAAGCATGCTTCACTTAAGGTTTACGCCCACAGCTGTGACCTGGAACTTCTGAGCAAGTTCAAACATTTTTGGCACATTTCATTATTCATTTTTGTTGCCATGGGAGTCCATTATAATGCGATGGAGCTGGAGATGGTTAGCTTAGCCTAGCAGAGTTACTGGACACCAATTAACACATTCTGAAGTGTGGAAAGAAGTTGTGGTTAAAACTCCCCTGGTTGCTTGGCAACATCTCGGTGAGGACGAGACGTCAGGTATTTCAAGGAGCTCCCTGTGTAGAGACTGCAGCCACTGCTTCTGTTATGTGGAGATTTTGTGTTATCCTAATATTTTAAGAAATTGGATTCAAGTTTTCTCAATGAGATGTCAAGAATAATCCACCAATCAAATGTTTTTGAAAGACAATCTTCACAAATCACAATGTGTGTCATAGGGTTTAACAATGTGCAACATCTTCTGTCCTCAACCCTCAAGAAGAGTGAGGAAAAAACGATAAAGCACAACAGCTCCAGGGATCAAGTCATGTCAGTAACATGTATCGATGATACATTACGGTGATGAGGAGTGAGAGGAGGAAGGAAAGAGGAATAGTTCCATGTGTCATGTGTATCTTGACAGTCTAGGCCTATAGCAGCATAACCAGGAACCGGAATAAGACAGACTCTCACAAGCTTTATCACTCAAATTACAATGAAAAGACCCAAGATATCCATCTTCATATCCAAAGACAGATGTGTTTTTGTGCACCTAAGAGTCCATATGTACATTACATAAGGACTCATTACAGTAATGTAATGGTTGATGATGTAATCAGTGGCTGTGTCCTGAAAGCAGCAGGCCCCTTGAAGAGACACAGCTGTGATGGGGCAGACTTCAAAAGGACTGACTCTTACCGACCGCTGGGCTGAACCTTTTTCTCATCCTCTTTTGTCATGGCCTTAGAGCCATGTGGCGAGAGCGTGAGCCGGAATGAACAGGATACATGCAACAAAGTGACTTCTTCCGTCACCATAAACACTAGAAACCTTTGATATGATCGGACTCTGAGATGCACCAGAAGAGACCAGAGAGCAGGTGTGGAAGAGACAAGAGTGAGAGAATAACTAGTAGTGTAGCCAACCTTAGGCCTTTGCTTATTTTGCATGTGCACAGGTCGACATAGAGCATGTGCTTCAATGTGGCTTTTCCTCTCAGATATTCCCACTCACCTCAGGTTTTCTTAGCATTTTTGATTACCTGTTGAGTGGCAGAGATTTGCGCATGTGCTGTGTGATAAGGCGGGCTCCAAATCGGGGCGCTGCCTTTCACCTTCCACAAAGAGACTGCTCGCCCTCAGCATTTTCTGCAGAACACCAGACATTCTGCGGCGGTAAATTAAACAGGAGCCATTTAAAATGCATGACGTTGTGGAGGGGAGAAGTGAACAAATGCAGCTATTAAGACATTTGTCGCAGCGTTCTCGGGTCCAGGGGGGGGAAGGAGGGAGGAGAGGAACTGTGTGACTGTTCTAGAAGAGGACGCCAACTGCTCTGCGTGGGACTGGGACCGCCATTTAAGAATGATAGATAAGGGATTTCTGCAGGATGCATCTGCTCAGCTGAAAGAGGAATTTATCAAAGTGTTTCTGGAAGCGAAAGAAACATTAGTTGAAGAGCCCTACTGTTAAACGACAAGTGTGTAGGGCCTTTGTTTTAACTTTAATGATTGACGGGTCACATGGAAAGCTTAGAGTGGAATGTCATTAGCAAATCCCAGAGAAGCTGGAGTGGAAGGAGAGCGAGGCACAAGGTGAGAAAAAGGTGCACGCACCCACGCACACCCACACACACACACACACTCTCCACCATCTGACAGGAAATCTTTTGCTTCACTCGACGTGTGGTTTCTGAGTGCTGGCGGTGGAACAAGGCCGTGTTACAATGTACAGATAGCCACTGTTGTGCGGCTCTGCCTGCCTGGGCGGGGGGGGGGGGGGGGGGGGGGGGGGGGGGATGTGGAGCAGTTTTCCCTGAGTTAGTGTTTTCCATCAGAGCATAATGTTTTCCTCAGGTCTGTCACTTAGATCAAAGAGGACCCAGGCCTTCAGTTTTCTTCGACCGACGTTTCTCATCCGGCCTCGCTGCCAGCTGAGAGAACAGACTCTGACTGCCTGCTTTCAGCGGGGAGCCTGGAGAGGCTGTAAAAATATTACACATATTGTGCGTGCATAAATATATGAGGCCTGTGGTCAAGTTACATCAAAGGCATGAAGAAAGAGAATGAGAGCCAGGTCTATATGAATGATAAGAGTAAGAAACGACAAACACAGATGTAGCAAATTAAGAGAACATGTCCACCTCATGCCTGGTGGGATAAGGGCTGCGAGCCAATGGGGAGAGAGTGAGAGGTGAGGTGCGTGAATTACACAAATCATTCGTGAAGAACAGAAAGCATGAGCTTGATTTCAGTGAATATTGTATGCCACATTTTACTGCCTCATCAACATAAGATGCAGCAACTAAAAAAACAAGTATTTCATAGTTTTTTTATTACAGTAAAAAACTTTTTAAAACCATGCAAAGTGTTTGTTCTGCAATACAGTGAATTTTAGCAGTCAGTTTTACTGTAAGAGAATTGCTATGGACATTTTTGTGGATTAGGTCTGTTTTGTTAATAAAAAAACAACAACTAGAAAGCATCGTCTTAATTTAGGGCCTCAGAATGCCATGCCACAATAGAGTAGTCAGAGAATTATTACTCAAATACATGTACTTGTTTTACTACTGACTTCCCTTTTCTCAGTTCCAGAATTCATAGGACCTTAGTTTGAGTCAGGTGGTTACATAACAACTGGAGGAAGGCTCATAACATCTCTGACTTTCTTAGAGACAGACAGAGAAGACACAACAATGTTTGTGTGCTAAGAGGGGACGAGGTTAGGATACATAATCGGTTCACAGAAGACCACTGTGACTTGGTGAGATGACGATACTCCTTTTTGGTGACTTGTTCACTTTAAGTAGGGTTCATCTGCTTTGTCTCACTGATGCATGCAGTGTCCAAGAATAAATACATCTGTGTGAGACACCACCCGTTTCCAGAAAATCTTGAACAAATCAAAAAATAAGACTGTTTATTAAACAAAACAGAACAACAACTTTAACACCACTGTTGTTGTCATCAATAAAGTCAATCGTTGCTTGGAGGTAATAGCATGTTGTCATTTTGGTTTAAATGTGGCTAACGTGCGAACAAAGGCTGATCAACAGGTATCAAGGTCTCGTTTGGTGTATTGGCACATCCGAGATCGTGGTTATTTAGATCACAGAGAGCTATTTTGTGACTGCTTTGTGTTTAAAATAAAACCAATCTGCTTCCATAGTCTACATATTACTTTTTGTCAACAAAATCCAATGAAAAGAGACGTGTATCCTTCTGTCAGTTTGATGACATGACTTTCTTCCTTTTTATTTCTTGTAAGGAAACCATAAAGTAATTTGAAATATTAGCATCTACTGTAGAAACCTGTGGGCTTGGTGCTCTACTTCTGTGTAGCAAAGAAATGCTACATCACCAAGGTCACAGACTTTCTATCTGATCACTGACGTCATCGCTGACGTGTTGGTAGATTAAATGATCTTGGAGTTGCCGCAAAATCTAAGTTGATCACTATTTACCAAATATTTGTCCATATATCCTATATTACAAATGCATGTTGAAATTAGGTCTGTTTTATATCTTCATTTTCATTGTAAGATTAGCCAAACGGGAGCCTGGGACATTTGCATATGAAAACAAGCTGACACTGTATTTACTTTCTTCACAGATGAAATTGAAAAGACCGCATCGATCAAAGCTCAGCTTCAGAGGCACCAGACGTGGAAGACTGAGAGGAAAAGAAATGAGAAAAAGAGAGAAAGAGGGGGCGCACTGCAAACAGTGGGGTCTGCAAGATGAAATTAAGTCAAGGCAATATATTCTTGTTCTTTGTCTGGAGATATTTCTTCTTGGATGCAATTTTTATTATAGTGTATATCTCCTATTTCAAGCTGATATTTTTGACCAATTTGGGTATTTGTTGTGTCTGTGCTGTTCTAACCTGATCTCATTTAAACAATGACTGCCTAATTAACACAGAAATATATGTTCTTTGATAATTGCCGTGGATCCTGTTTGCTTAATTTTTTATTTTTTTTTTAGAACAAAAACTATATTTATAATTATATAATGACAATGATATTGTATAAATTCATTATTGAATAAAACACATTTTGCTCATTTATTAACTTTTAGAGATGATATTTATAATTGCCATCTGTTTTTAAAGCAATTTAAAGCTTATAAATCATAAATATCGGTCATTATGGAGACCATATGCATGAGCTTTATTTCTATCCCTACTATTATCCATAAATGGACACATAAACACCTTTTCATTTATCTGTAACACAGGGCTGTGGGTATTCATGGCCCATGTATGACTAATTCACCACATGCAAGTGTAAACCATTATCACAGTGATATCTCAATCGTCATTATATCATCAGAAGGATGATCATTAATTAATCAAAAGGGTTTATATTGAAACAGATGTTACAGAATGCATGGCAATTCAGGGTCAAAAGAGAAATGATAAATACAATGAAACGAACGATAAAATGCATAAGTCATAAACATTTTAAGGTTAGAATTATAAATGAGGCGGTGGACTAGTGGCAGAAACTTGGACTATGGGCAGAAAAGGTCTCTGGTTCGTCTCTGGTTCGACTCCACGGAGAAACAACAAAAATACAAACCTGGATTGGTCCAGAAAACCAAGAGGATTCTCCCTACCCTGTCTAGTGCCCCTGAGCAGGGCACTTTACTCCCCCAACATCTGCTCCCTGGGCGCCGTACATGGTCGCTCACAGCTCTGTATGTCCTGCACCAGATGGGTCAAAAGCAGAGGTTAAATTTCCCTACCTGCATGAGTGTGCCTGTGTTTGGGATCTGGGACTAATAAATGCATCTTCATCTTTTACAGATGATTTGACATTTTACAAAACGCTTTGTCGACCACAAAATAATTACACATTTGGTGAAACTGGATAAGAATCTGCTGGTAGGGGATCATACTTCATAATAAAATGTTTTAAAAGTACATCGATGCCATAAGAAGTATAATACGGGTACTTTGGACAATCCAGGAACAGGCTCTTATTGATTGTGCAGGAACTATACTGACACTTAGATGGCGCAGTATTGTTAAAAAAAATACTTCCTACACCTTACAGGCATTCGGCAGCAGTCCCAGCTCAGATATCTGTGTCAGGTCTAGTCCCCACTTTAGGAAAATGAATCATATTTTGCCGCTTACTGACATAACATACCTTTCCTCAGCATGCACTGCTCAGCTTCTGAGCTTTATTGACAATTCTATCCTGTTTTGGGAGCAACAAAACAGAGCGGGGGTCCACAGGCGTTCTGCCAATTTAACAAAGACAATGCAATGGATCATTCCCAGTCGCATCTCCCTCCTCCCCTCTCACAACTGCCTCACACGAGGATGCACATAAGAGGGACTGATGAGATGTTACATTGCGGCACCAAAAGTTGCGCTTGTCCAAACGCAACAAGGGCAATCTCCCTGGAGTCAGTATTACAGACCACGCAGACATCTAGGACTGACTAAGCTCTCACTGTACTGGGTATTGACCCATTGCTGTTGATATGGCCCACTCCAGACAGTGAGAGAGTGCTCCCGCGCCTCCTATTCTTTTAACTTTTAAATAGCATCAGGATGGAGAGGATGTTCTCAAAGCACCGAGCTACTATATCTACTCTGACTCCAGTTATGCGTCTGCCACAAACTGTGCCAGACAATGCTTTTAGTTGACTAAATTTGGCTTCATTTAACATGAATGTCTCAGGCTTGCAAGTTACTATTAATTAACGATCTTATTACTTTGAATTTATATATATTGTTTAACAGAAATGGTTGAATAGAAGCAACGCTTAAGCACTACTTACTGAATCAGGTCCCCAAAACTTCTGTTGAATCATTGAGGCTTGACAGCCTAGGAAAGAAGATGGAGTGACCACATTATTAAATAATACAGGCCCTCAAAAAATTATAAAGTTAAAAAAATGTATTACAATGCTCTAATATGGTGTTTGTATTGATTGTACCTTTGTTTTTATAGAGGTGATTTGAATATTGATAACTGCAAAGGTGGTAGTGCGAAAAAATAACTGATCTTAGATGGTTTCATTCATGAATGGCACTGATCCAGTTGCCCTGATGAGGATCAAAGTTGATTAAAAAAAGCAAACACCACACTGGTAGAATAAAAAAAAACGGGACAGGGAGAACACATTTGGTAAAAAAACAACCTCCAGGTTTATATGGCATTTAAGAGAGACTTAAAGGTCTATAATGTGGAACTAAAAATATCCTGTTATCCACTAGTCATGCATCACTATGTATTGTCTTTTCCACAGATACAATTATGAGGCACAATCACCTCTACCTCTGTGTAAGGCCTATAAAGAGAATTTGGTACATTTTCTTACTCATGGAGCCTCGACTGAAATTGTTGATTTCCTTAAAACAGGTACAGGAAATATACATTTTTGTCTTTCACTTATTCAACAGATATAGACATACACAACTCTAGAAAGATGATTTTCACTGTCTATTTTGTCAGTATGGCCGCTCTGACTTGATAATATGGGTGGCAAAACTGAAAGTAAGACTTTCTGTGATTCACATTCACTTAGGCAAAAGAAACTTGGATTTTAATACATCTCTATCATATCAGGCCTACCTTTTAAGAGGGTCTTTCAGGGTCTTAATGCTTTCTTGGCACAAATTTAGTTTTCAGTTTCGGTTTTTCGATCACACCACAGAACTCAAACTGCACTTAAATTACTTTTATCTGGGCAGTGATACACACACATTTCTGGTCAGTTAATGTGAATATGGGCTCACAAAACTAATCACTTCTATTTAACATCTACATACTCCCCCTTGCTCAGATTATGGAAATTTATAACATCCCTTTACCATAATTATTTAGATGACACACAACTCTATATCACACAGTTACCAGGTGACTACAGTCCCTAACATTTGCTGAATAAGTTAACACACAAACCAAATGTCCTAGAGAAAAAGGATTCAAAGAACGAGTTTACCTTGATTCTAAATCAGGCATGAAATCCTGCTGTAATTATTGACTTAGACGCTAAGATCAACAGTCACATAAGAATTTTAAAAAAAACAGCCTATTAGCCCCTTGTAGACGAATATCGCATATTTGCATCAAATCCCATTCCGGTCTTAATGCCGCCGAGGTGACGATTGTGCCTGATGGTGCAAATACTACACATACCAAGGAAAGTATTGGAAGCACTCTGCCTCCATCTAGTGGTCGGAGTGGAAAATACATACTAGCCCCTTGGGGCTAGCTGGTTTACAGACGCATATAAATATGCGTCTGTAAACCAGCTTGAATTGCCTTGTTTGTTTTGTCTTTCAAGGGTCTTATTTGTAATGTTGTCAATGTCAAATTTCCTTATGTATTTGCATACCTTTTATAAAGCCCTTTGAATTGCCTCGTGTCTGAATGGTGCACTTCAAATAAATCTGCTTTAAGTGCCTGAGACAGACTGATTTGTTTATCTGCAGCTTAAGCCCCATTCCATCTGGAATTATTTCTCTCGTGGAGATGAGGTGATTTTCAGCGATTTTCAGTGATTTTAATCACGATCGGAGGACATGTGGGTAATTTCCCCTCACCCCAGCCCAAGAAATAATTACAACCACAATTACCCACTGTTTTTCTGTGATTGGTGATAATGATCCCTTTGGGATGTGTGAATCCCAGTGAATAATATCAATATGTTTCATGTTTGTGTTTTCAGATTGGAGTTATGACTTAGACAAGAGGCGGAGATGGGGTGGAAACAAGCCCCCCCCCCCCGGTAGCGGTAGCTTTTGGTTTTTCTCCTCTGGCATTCTCCTGTGCAATGTTCATGTCGATTATGGACAATTTCCTGTAATTTCCCAGTGATCAAAATGTCAACTGAAACAAAAGGTTAAGTTCCTGAGGAGCACAGTGACTCTGTGGTACTAAGTAGTCCCCTGAATCTCATGACACTATAGACTACAATAGAATGGAACACCTTTTTATTTGGTCACCTGTCAGTTCTCAATGATATCACACCCTCCTTGCGTTTTAAAGACACCAACTGAGAAAAACTTAAGCAGCAACTCAGCTCGCAGCCCACACACCAATAGAGAAACATTGATTTTTACGTGAAAGTGTTTTATTGAGTGATTTAGTTTTTGTCTGGATTTAATCATGATCGTAAATGTCTTATTAAAGATTTTATACATAATAATAACAATATTTCACTGTTGAGAGTCTCAACCTGAGAAAATACAGAATGCAAGATAAGAATGTTCTGTAAGGATTGTTAGGACTTGTGATCATCACAGGACTGGTGTGATGGTCACCAGTCCATGCCGTCCATTCACCCAATGTCAGGTAGGATTGGCTCCAAGGTTCAGAGGGTAGAATTTAGCGGCATCTAGTGGTAAAGTGTCATGTAGCAGTTGACTACCGCTCACCTCGACCTCCCCTTCCAAACATGACAGAGAACCTGTGGTAGCCTTGTCATAATAACTCATAAGATGTTTAGTTTGTCCAGTTTGGACTACTGCAAAAAAACATTGCGGCCTCCATAGAGAGGACTGGCTCCCTGATGTTGATTTGAATATAAAGGGCCCATTCGAGGGCAAAGAAAACAACAATTTCTAAAATTCAGATGAGAAACACTGGTGAAAACATCACTAGGATTATTTTATATTCACTCTCTGCAAATAGATTCCTTTCACTTAAATCTTGCACACTGGACCCTTATGGTCTACCCCAACTCAAAGGATAGAAGCTCAAGGATGATTGGATGTCTGATACAAACACAGACCTGGTTTCTTTGACTTAATTGTTGGTTTACAAGAAGAAGAGTAGTCGAGAACCTTGAAGACCACTGGGCTAACACTGCTAAAGGCATTGCGAAGGTGCTTGAAAAGTGCAGACTCTCTCCATAGTTTGACAAAGATGGGAAGAGATGGCTGCTGGTCACAAACCATTACGTATAGCTGCCTTTAACTTATCACTGAGAGTTTCATCATTTACACAGGGCACAGCCTTTAAAGACATGTGCCTTTCGATCATCTGAAACGATGGCCTCAGTCATCTCATATTACCTGTTAATAGATTTCAGTTAGTCTGTTTTAGCTTTCCAGACGGAGAAAATTGTCTCCTTTACTCAGAGAGTAAAGCATTGTTGATCACCTCTGCAAAAGGCCATTTTCTTTTAATTAAAATATCCTGTGAGTTGCTTTGATGCCTTGTCATGTGGGATGATTTAAATTTTTTTTACAGTTGACATAGAGGAAAATAAACTGCTTTATGGATGAACTTCGTTAAAGTAATTTGCGTTATGTTTTGGCAAACATAAAAAAACACAGTGGTCTGCAAGAAAGATTTAATCGTTTATTGTACAGTTTGTGGGTAAATGGTGGAGCAGGGGACTTGGGCTAGTGAAGGGTTGGGCAAAGACAATCTTTGGACTGGCAGGCTGGGTCAGATTTAGTGTGGCAGGAGCAGGGGAACAGCAAGGAGCTGAGTCTCTTACCTGTGGTGGCTCGAGTGATCATTCAGGTTTCTGACGTGGACAGAGTGCGGCCAAGTGGGGTTCCAGAAGGTGAGAGCAGAAGCTGGGTGGGATGATCCATTGAAGGAGACAGGCAGGTTTTAGGACCAGGGACAGGTGAGTGCAGGAACAGCAGGAGAAATGGAAGACAAGGCTGAAAGTGGCTAGGCAGCACAGGTGGAGTGTGGGTGGCAGGTCTGAGACAGTCAAAAAGCAAAGCAAGAGTTTGGTCAAGGCATTTTACCACTGTGGGTTCAACCTCGAAATGGCAAAGACAGAAGAGAAAGACCGGGCTTCTATCTTGAGGAGAAGTAGATGGGAATCAGAGTTGATGAAGAACAGGTAAGTGAGTAGACAGACGGGGGAGACAAACTGGGGACAAACTCACTATCGTCTGAGGGGACAACGAAGGACGGAGAAAGGGAAATATATGAAGGTACTGCAAACCCTAACATTATATGCAACTAGAATGACAAATGAAAATGTAGTCAGATCATTGAATTGTAATCATTGTAATTCTCCACCAGTCTGTCTGCTACATTATTATTGTTTGTACCAGACTTTTTGTAGAGAACATTTGAGTCTGACAGATTTCTATTGCACTTCCACAAAGATACATAACTATTGATTTTGCTCATCTACGTTCATCCGTGTCGGCCCTGGTTCTGGTAAAGCCCCTGAAAGACGAGAGCAGGACGTCATACTGACTTCGGCAGGAAAGCTCTACGGCAAACAATAATCCACCTCAAGTTAAATTCATTGTGGTCTCTTCATATATGTTAATTCCCATAATACAAACTCCCTGCATCCATTAGACACACATCACTGTAATTTCACATCCATCTCCAGGCTGCTGCTACCATTACTAATCTGGATCTCTAAATGCAGTGGTTGAGTTGCATTGCATTGCTGGAGCAGGTTTTGAAAATCAGGTGTATATGCTTTTTTTTACTGTACAACAATACTATAGGATTGCATAATGAATTTGTTAGGTGTACATTTAATAAATGTAATGGAAGCAAGTAAAGACAGCAATAATATATTAATGATAATAAAGGTCACTTAAACAGGTTAAAAGAACAACAATCAAAAGGAGAGAGATATGAAGTTGAACACAAAATAAAATATAGTACATTTCAAATATGCTCAAACACTTTGTGAAAAATACATCTTTTAAGTAAAGACACTTTTAAAGGATGTTGCCTGTCAGATCTCAATAGCTCTTCCACACTTTCAACGCTCTGGTAGTAAAGGCTGTTCAACCTTAGTCACCAGCTGTGATCTGGGAATAACCAGCAGAGCTCTATTCACAGAAGAAGTGAATGCCCAGGCTCATAAGGGATTATTAAGTCATTGATGTAGTTCAGAGGGAAGCCATTCGCTCTAGAATTATTAAATATGATTTTAAAATCAATGCATAAACAGTAACGGAAGTAATGGTTACAAATCCTTTTTTTTTTTTCAATGTGATATTATTTTGGTGGCAGCTTCACCTATATTATAACTACAATGTTTTGATTGGTCAGCATATATGCAGATCATCTCTCATTTTCAGTTGACAACAACTTAAATGAAGAGTTGGCATAAACCTTCCTCTTAGATGAAGTTTGGAGTTAGAGCTGGCTCCAGTGCTACTATAGGTCTAGATTGTCGGGAGACACATGCATCTTCTTTTCCTTCTCTCCCTCTTCATCATGTCTCCTCAATACATTTTCCTTCCATGGATTATTATTAGAAGTAGATTGCTTCCTTCATCTCAGTCAGACTTTTTCTTCTGTATAAATACTTTAAAGATTGATATACCTGTCAATTTATGTTACACTGTCTTTTCACATGAACGTTGTGAATATTATTTTGTTAAAAAGTTAGACTGATTAGACTTCTCTCAGTCCTGAAAGAGGGATCCCTCTTTCTGAGGTTAGGGGGAAAAGATATTGAAATTTGTTAAGCCCTGTCAGACAAATTGTGAAATCATTTTCTGGGCTACACAATTCAAATCTGATTGATCGACGTATAAACTAAGCAGTTAATACATTTTTAGATTACACAGAGTTTATCATTATGGATTACTTTGATGATGATGTCCCTTGATAATGTTGAGCCTTGGGTGCCTTAACACTTGGGTGTTATCAATTGGTAACAATGTGATAATGTGGACGACTTTGACACCAGTTACTGGAGTTTGTATCCTGGTTTGGACATCAACGACACTTTGGTTACGGTTAGTGATCACGATTGTTTAAGGTAATACCATGACTTCAAGCAAATGTTCAAATCACTGCTGAGCTGACCTTACTGTACTTATAATCAATGTCTTGTTTTCCTGAAAATGCAGCACATGGGTATCAGAGAAGTATAGCCTACAGTTTCCCTTTTACATTTTTTGTATTATAAACCTGCAACTTCACTTTCTTGGTTGACTCCCTGTCTTGTTTTCAGATGTGGCAATACGTTTGTGTTGATTGGAGGTGGTGAAGTCCTTTTCCTTTTCAGGGATTGACCGTGGAACCACAGATATTGGGAGCATTAAGTCTGTTGAGGCGCATGCATTTGTGGAGGGAAAATAAGTTTGTCCTCCACAGCTAAATAACATTTTTATTTCACAAGCCCTTTGTTGTGTTTGAGGTTAAAAAAATATATAATGTGCAGCATCAGTTCTTCAGCATCCTATCCTCACAATAGGATAGTGTCATCTTATAAACATGGAACTGCTTCTCTTTAGAAGGACACATGTTATTTCATATTAGTTGTGTTTACCTGTGTGATTTCTTGTGTTGGTTATTGTGCTGAAATGTTTGATGGAAATCTGAAAATAAAAGAGGCTGGAACACCAAATCTGTCTAGGTGTATTTTCTGCGGAAAGGATCAACACAGAGTGAAGATGGAGAACAGTCAAATGCAAGGATCTTATATAGGAGAACTAAGGCTGTTTGTCTGAGCCAGTTCAGACTGGTTCTGTAGGCGCAGTTTGAGACAGGAATCAAGACACAGGAAACTAATTTACATATGTTTCCTTTTGAGATAAAGCAGACGGAAATTAAGTTCTTAGACAATCATTAAGTAATAAAAATGTCATAAAGGTTCAGGTCATAAAAGTATTTAGACAGATTATATAGGTTTCAGGTCACAAACAGTTCAGCTCAAAAGTATTTAAGACAGATCTGCAAAAACGTACTTTTTAACTAAAAAATAGGCTTCAACCACACTCAACTCTTACTGGATTTACTGTCATCCAGTCCAACACATGGAAAATGCTGATGGAGGCCTGATGGATGTTTTACTGAACCTGTAACAGATGCCCGGTCATGCTGTACTTATTGCTTCTTATTTGTTATCAGCTCATAGCGGCCAAACTGCCGGCTTGCCTAATTTTTACACATACTGCGTGGGGTTTACATCAAAGTAGATAGACAATTATGTTTCAACACGGTTTCAATGTTTATTTGTCTAATATGTCACAAACACACATATTTACAAGACTTACTGTTTCAAAGTAGAAGCCCTCTAACGTTACTGTGATGTGAAATCATCACTTGATTTAACAAGGTTTTTACTGTTGTTATTGCAGCGCCACAGCCGACAGGCTCTCTGTGTGGAGTTCACATGCTTTTCATTCTTTTCTCTGTACTGTAACTGTAAATCATTTACCTTTATGGCGTTGTGGTATTCCAGCCATAGACGGAGGAGCACAGATTTCTGACGTGCTCAACAACAGCGCAGCTTTTCTCACAGGCAGAAGCAGACTTTATAGACAGAATAAAAATGACAGAGTGAGCATACTCGCATTCGGTGGGTGATTTTGAATTTCCCAGAGTGAAGATAATCAGCCCTCGTTCCTCCCATCCCCTCTTCCACACAGAGAGTTAGGGCATGGGAAATTGGGAGGCAACAGGTAGACACTTTAATTATTTGCCTCACTGTCAAAGACATTAACCGTGGCTGGGGAAACAATGCAGCTGCAGTACTGGAGCAGAATGGGAAGCAGCGATTTAGTCACACGCTCATTTGCAGTAGGAGGAAGCCACGCTCAGCATCTTGTCACCCCACGCGGCAACTTCACAGAATCGATTAATGCGAGAGGAGTCAGGAGTGAGACAGAGACGACTGCTGCAGTGATCATTACCTCTCTTGTTCAATATGAAAAACCTTATTCAATTGTACAGCTCCTGAAGCTCACAATTTACCCTGGGCACTGGATGTAAACCTTTTTTGACTTTAAAGCAAAAATGATACAGATTGTTATATGTTATGTAATAATCATAATTCTATATTTATGAACACATTTCTATCATCAGTTTTGCCGCTTACCTCAGATCTGTGTAATTTTCAGCATATTGTTTCGGGCTTTGAATCGTACAGCTTTGCTGTTCGGTTTACTCTCATCAGAAGGCAGCTGTCCCCCCCAAAAAAACAAAAAACATTTCACACAAACTGTTCTGCATTAAACAGCAGAGAAACACAGTTAGCGACCAGCTGACGTAAATGTTGGAGCATTTTTCTGAAGTTCACCCTCAGGAGTCAGTGTAAACCGAACCAGAACTAAACAGAGGCAGAATATTTGACTTATATTCATCAGATGGTCAGATTTGGCAAGATTTCAAGGATTCGTCAAAGTTACTCTGATGCTTAAATAAGCAATTGTAAGAAGGCAGTAGCAGTAGTAGTTTGTTAAAGGTCCGAAAAACTGAACGACAAGATAAAGAACCCTTTTGTCAATGGTTAAAGGTACCTTGGTGAGTTTTCTTGATATCTATTTATATATTGGACCAAAAAGATTACCATGACTACCATAGGCACAAAATAAACAATAGGTAAGGGTTATGCTTTGAGGTGTTTGAACAACAATTGAAGAATGTGGCCATTGTGGTCATGTGGCCATTTCCAGATGACGTTGTGTGGCTTACACACACCTATAATGTTCAATATCTATTGAGCCAGGTTGCCAGTCAGAGTCATAAGGCCTATGTATGCTTCTCCGTTTTGACGGGCACGGACACATGGCAACGCCTTCTCCGCCATGGAATGCCCTCTCCGAGCTGCTCTGAGAGCTCTTCGTGCAGCTCAGATTTTTCTAACTACACTTCGGCATGGCAGAGAGCCTAGGGATAGCCCTTGGCTGTGATTGGTCCGCTAACGACAGCATTTCCGAATGACATCATTTCCGGAATCTCACATTTCCCGACCTCAAACTTCCTGTTTCATTCCCTATATCACAATACCCAAACACAACTACGATTCTACGATTAATGTGACAAGTGTGTTAAGCCAGCGGAGTTGTCCGGCTGACGGTGGCTGGTTAGAGCCCTGACGGCATGTGTGTACGGTCACATACGGTTATAACGCCCCCTGTCATAATGGCGCTAGCGTCCCAGCCACCATGCTAACTGCGGTGGACAAGTGCAAAAAAACGTTGTCATGACTTTAATTCCACGGCTGTCATGACACTGTTTCTCAAACACCGTCAGGTTAAAAGCAAACACTTGGTGGTAGTTACTACCAGGAGTCCCTGCTGACTGTGTGTGGAAGCTGGAGGGGAAGCTAGCTGCCTCCGTGTAGCTTCAAGCCGTGGAATTAACAACGAGTTCGGAAACAAGACCGGGGATCTGCTGCGCTAAGAAATGATAACATAAGCATTTTGACCAGCTGGGTGTCACTTTATTTCAGCAAAAACTGTCGTTTCTACGCCTCATCAACAGCCTCTGTCTGTTACTTGCCATCGTTCACTGTGTGTGAGGGAAGCCGGGAGGAAGTAAATAAACAAACCTGGACTTCTTCTACATTTAAAGCTTCATCAGGTAGGTTTCTCTAAGCTCGTCTTCCGTTGAGCTACCTACTGTTCTGGCGGTGAATTGTTTTCAGCACCGACAGTCTTCGGAAAACCATAAATGAAAAAGAGTCCGTCCGATCCGTCCGTCCCCCCGCGCGTAACAGACTCGGAGTAGCATACATCAGGCTATAGTCTAACAAATTATAATTTGAAGATAAAACCAGTAAAACCAGTAAAATCCTACAGTTATGATGTTTCATAGACCAACCCCTTAACCACAAACACACATCGAATAGAACAGCAAAAAAGAATATTCTGCTCAGATTCTTTCAAAAACAATTAATTTCCCGTCCAGTCCAAGTCACAATTAAAAAGTTCTGTGTCCAGGCTATTTGGCTTGATTGGCTGTATCAATGTCAGACCGAGTTATACCTCCTGTCAGCGTTGCAGCTGTGCCGTGCGTTGCTGGATTCCGTGGTCTTGCCTCCTGTTCCCTGATGAGGAATCAGACTCTGGAATAATTGCAGTGAAAGGCGGAAAGGAACCAGCCTGACTTCTTCCTCTGTGCGTCTGTGCACCATTTTGCTTGTGAAATGAGCCATTTGTCCAACTAGGTATGTGTGCATTTAGCAGTAAGTCTCAACAAAGAGTCAAAATATGGTGTAAGAGGTGTGGTCAGTTAAGTCAGTCCAGCCACCTCCTTTTTATTTTAGTTGAGACATTTTTAAAAGCCTTGAAGGAAGATATTTATTCTCTCAGTGTTATCAGTATTCTTGAGTTCTGTTTACAGGTATTCATGTTGTTTTGTTATTTCTTTATGTAAGAATAAAATGTCTGCAATGCCTGTGTTGTCAGCTGCGTTTGGCTCTGCAGACGTGACAGTGTCAAAACGGGGGACCGTGTGGAGACAGAGATTTTCAGGAGAGTTGTTTGGGACAAGCATATAGCCGATGCATTTCAGTCGGTGTGTTTCTCCTCTTTTTTTCTCCACTCGCTCTGCTTACCTAGAGGCAACCGAACCCTGCTTAAACGTGATGGGTCAAACTAGACACCACAAGGTTTCCGGCCCCAAAATCTTGTCCCACGCCTACAGTTACTGCTTATCACATTATAAATCTGTGACAGTGAGCTATAATTGGCTCATGCTTCCTCCGTTGCTCCCATTATGCAATGAATGTAAATCAGCGACCATTTGGAGAGAAGGTGGAAGAGGAGCTTGGATTCGGCTGAGCTGCATAGGATCATTGGCCGCCCACCTGTGCTCTTACCCAGATGTGCTCAGTGATCAGTGTAAAACGGTAACAGAAGTTGTTATAAGATGTCCCACGGAAATAACTCAGACATCAACATTAAGTGAATTGGTCCAAGTAACCATCCCAACAGCCTCCATTTGAACTGTGACCACACTTATTACTCACTTATGTTCAGTGGACAAAGGGGATAGGATGGGCGGGGCAGATGAGAGAAGAATCCTGGGCTATGGCCTAAAAGTCAACTAATTCTTAGTTTGTTGACCTCAATGGAAAATGTCATGAAGTCAATCAAATTTTAATTGTACAACCCATATTAACAAATCACAAGAAAAGAGGGCTTAGGATAAGACAACAGCAGTCAAAAATAATCCAACATATCTTTATACACATCTATTTATTTACTCACACTCTCACGCTCACACACACACAATCACAATATATCACCTATATTCTGCTGGTGAATTTTAAAACATTTAAAGAAAAATATGATGAACTTAACAGAAACCAACATGAGGCTGAAGTGAGAATGACACTTGATTCTCAAGTGCTATAGCACATGGAAGAACTGCAGTGACAAACCCAATGCTGTGCAATTCAATTGAGGTACACCCAAAACAGAATCACACCTCCAAAGCAGGGATGGGATCAGTTTAAACAGCGGCAACATTTAACAGCAACGAAATACGGTTGAAAATAAAAATAAAAAATAACTAACATGATTGAAATTTCCATTTAAAGGCCAGAAATAATTTGGAGAGAAGTGAAAAGGGTGCATTATCTTCCCTTAAGTGCACATGCAATAAGGAGAGAAACATACATGACTAGTAAGAGATGCAGAATGTTAACAGAAGTTTACAGAAATGTTAAACACATCCAACACCACAAAATTATGCAGACAGCTATTTTAATGCTGAAAGGAGAGTTGAAATAAGAGCAATAATTTTTAATGATAACACATTTTTTGTTACAAAATTGAACAAGGCAATTAATCAAATGTAGCACTGCTGCCGCACCTGCGCCTTTTGTTTTCTTTCAAAGACACTGATGTATTCCATTTACCTTGAGACAGAATGGCTCTACCCCTCCATATCTACTCCTACCTGTTGCCCTTAGAGCTGCTCCACTTGAGTAGTTGAATGTAGAATGAGGAAAAGAAAGCTAGAGAGAGAATTTCCAATGCTGCCTACTCTCACTTCTCTGCACACCAGGCCAATCTCTGCATTGTGGAGGTGGACAAAAGATTAGTCCTTCAGTCACACGTGTCAAGTTCTTCACTCCTGTGTAGATTGTTGCTCCTTATTTAGGTTTAGTGTCACGGGGAGAGAGAATAAGGCTTTCTCGAGAGCCTAGGAGAGGTGACCATTATCCAGCCCTATTTACTTCAGAGGCACAACCACATTCACACAGTCAAATATCAGCTTCTTTCCATCTGGGGCTCAGACAAAGGAACCACTGCAGTTCTTCATCAAAATGAGTGCGCTTTCCATTTCCCCAAGGGAAAACAACACAATGAAGAGTCAGGAGGGTTAATGGTACTTGTGAGTAACTCTCCGCATCGGCCATTAGGGTGTGAGTTTTCAGAGAGAGCGAAAGAAAGAGGGAGCGAGGGGAGCATGCTTGCTTGGTGACAGTGATCCATTTTAAATATAATCAGGCACTGCTGCTTTAGCTATTAAAAACGAATTAAGCTAAAGCACAATTAGAGGGCATTGTCATGCAAATGCTATAAGATGTATTGTTTTCTCTGAGAACACATGTTAAATCTAATTAAAGTGAACTTTGGGTTGGCTGCTCCGTTGTCTTAGAGGAGAAAAAGAGGAGCACAGGGGATACACAGGAGATTTACATGTCTAGATGGGCAAACTTAAGAAAAACATTTTGTCACTGTTTTCATTACACTTAAATCATTTATTTCAGATGAGACAAATTGGCATTAGAAAGGAGATTATGAGGGTCAGAGTCCAAAAATAGCTGGTTTGTGTTTTGCCCTCTGCACTGCTGTCGGGTATTATAATAGATGTATGTGAGCAACTATTGGGCTGCTGCTGGAAACCTGGAACTGTTTGAGGGATCAACATCATTTTGACCCATGTTTTCTTCCAGGGCCTCCAGTCCCTAGTTATCTAAGGGTGATAATGCGAAGAGGTCTCAGTCATACCAGCTATGGAGCAAATTTGGGTTTTAGGGTATTTTTTTGTGAGACACTCTCTCACATTCTCCTCTGCAAACAAATTTCAGCGAAAGCAATGGCTCTGCATTCAAAATCTAAATTTTCTGGGTCCCTACTGGCCAGAATGTTCTTTAACAACCCACGTGCTAGCACATATAAGGAAGGACCCAGTAACAGAGGAATAGACTCCAATAAGTTGATTAAAATAGTGTACAACAGAGTTTAATCAAATAATAAGGGCAGAGGGTGGTGAGACAGGTCCTATGTCCAAAGCAAATCAAATCCAAAGGGGGGAAAGGCAGAAGTTCAGGGTAGCCGGCCAATGTGTAAAACATGAGAAAAAAAGAGAGTTGAAGAACATGGCATTCTTGCATCTAAAATATAGCAACACAAAGGTATAAATAAGCCTTGACAAATGCAACAGAGGTGCAACATAAAGCAGCGATTATCTAAAGCTTATTTTAATGAGAAAATGATTGCCAATCACATACTATGATGTCGGAAGATGATGTCAAGCATAGTTCAGAAATGCTTACCGCAGGATGCATTGATACATCTTCATCTTATAGGTTAGATTGATTGAAATATATTTGACCATTTATCATATGGTAGGAATGACGTCTTCATACCGTTTGAATATGATGTGCAGTAATACATCAACTTTTACAACGGATATGATTTGGGAACGGATTCATCACTTGTCATCATACAGAATAAATGTCATCAGTGTGGAATGGTATTATAGCAATATAAATAAGGTTAGCATTGCCTGATTGGGTTATATACAGCACATAGTCAAGGTGTGCAATTATTTTTCTTCCCTTCATTATTTCTTCATCTACGTCATCAGCCGTTGGGGCATGCTGTGAAGCATGTTGACTGAGCTATAGAGGGTTCGATTAAAAGCAGCTATAAGGTAGAGAAATGCCTGTGAGAGACTGGTCAAAGGTCATTAGAGTGAAAAACAGCCCCTCTGACCCCTGAAATGTGCCACTTAAAGGCAGCTTAAAAGCAAAGATTTCCTTTTAGTAGAAGAAGCCACAGTAGTGAATCTAAGGTTACATCAGCCTTTTGACTACAGTCAGCACAAGAGACAAAACTGGGTATAATACAGTAAAATGACCTTTGCAACTGTCTTGTTGTCTCAAACTCCACAGATATAAATATATTTCAGATGAACTCCTTGAAAAACACCAAAGAATCACATCAAAACGGCCGACGTCCAGAAAACAACGTCTCTTTTTGTTAGTAAATGGAATACTTGCAAAATCTGCTCATCCTTAACTGCAATTCTCCTCCTCCCCTTCCTCCTCCTCTCTCTCTCCCTACATTAAGTCTTTCCATGCGAGCAGCATAAACAGGAAGGAGTCAGTGCAGGGGATCGGTGCTGGTGCATGAAGTGGATATGAGACACTGCACTTCTTAGCGTCCTCTATGTGGAGCACATATTAGTCCACACAGTGTGTCCCTGGGCACTGATGCAGGGTGTTTGCTCTAGGTAATTGGATTCTGAAGTAACTATTGTTTACCTGAGAGCCTGTGATAAATTTCCTGTACGCACGGTACACATGTCATGTCAGTGGGTGTGGAAGTCTTGAAAATGCAACATTGCAGAATATGACTTCACATGCATTCATTTAGAAAACACATCCAACTGCTGAGGTGGTTAATAACTGTTGACCACTCGACTGGACAACTGTATGTGAAACTATTGCTTCGTGTTAGACAACCTGTGCTCTTTCTAAAAGCAAATTTTGCATAAGGGTCAATTTTTGAATATGTCTGTTATCGGGAAAATAACTATGTGTGTCAGGGACAGGGTAACACAAACTTGGTACATCTTAGATTGATTGCATTGGGCTCAGGTCAAATCAGCACAGAAAACACAGAAAAGCTAATTGGTTTAATCCGGGCTGAGTTTCTTTTCTCTTTGGTACCAAGGTGGTCGGACAGAAAAATGTGGCCTAAGCCACAGTTGAGCACTTAGAACACGTTTGGGGTGGATTTGTGAAATGAGACATAATCCATCTGGAAGTAATCAATAAGGGATGAGTAAACATTGGCCCCTAAAAGGATGTCTCACCCTTCTCCTCTGACCTCTCCTATTAACATGACGTTGTTGATCTGCAGAACTGCCCACTCAACGCACATATTCTACAACAATGATTCAAGTCACTTTAGTTTTTATTTATTATTTATGTAGCGTCAAATTATTTCAGGGCATTTTTTATATAGATTAGGTCTGGAGACATGAGCAAACATGTGGCAAAAGTGACGAGAAAGAATATCCCATCCTTTCTGTGGATGGGTGGCCATGTGCCTCAGGTAGTTGAGCTGAGTCAAAGTCATGCATTTATATTAAATATTAATATTTTAATAACAATCATTTCTTTGAAAATTATTTTATAGCAGGCTACAGCAGAAAGAGAGGTAGAGAAGAAGATAATATAACTCGCCACAGTATTGCTGCATTCTGTTGTATAAGATGTCAGCTTGTTACCTGTATCCTGTCTCCGCAGGTTGACCTTTAAAGCCTGGATTCTGACAACAAGTTGACCTGAACGCTGTATTCAAGCGAAGCCTTTAATACCAAAATAAACACAAAGTTCCGTCAGTGAATGTTCCTTATTTCATCACACGACTGACAATACAAAAGAATCCACTCCGGGCAACTGTGCCCATAGAGCCAAACGTGTAATACACACAAACATTATTAAAGACGAAAGGGCTGAATTCTCGTGCTGTTGTTGTACTTGCAAATGAGGGGAGGCAGGGGCTAAGTTTGACTGCAGAATATAATCTCTTCATCTTCTCAGCAGGAGGAACTGTGATCAAACACTTTCCTGATCCCACGTCTTTTACCAAGATTCAAGTCCTCCTCTTTTCTTTTTTTTTGTGCTGGTAATAGTTTCACAATGCACTAAGTTCGATGACGAGAGCAAGATGGGTTAGCCCTGAATAAAGTTTACTTCCAAAACATGGAGCTAACAGAAATGATCTTAACATGGCAGGGTCTTATTTAGACTATTGGCCTTATCTGCTTAATATCACAATAATGGTGTCCTTGTAAACATAGTCAGTTATGCTGCATGCAGGTGTTTTACATGATGACAAACAAGGGATGATTATAGATACTTTACAGTAAAAGTCACCTTCTTACATTATTCTAAAGTGGAATAATATTGTATATATTTCTTTTACCGCCCTGGTCCACTAATTAACTGGTTAACATGTACTTTAACATTGCCCCAGTGCCATCTATATATAGGCCTCAAAGCACAGTCACTGACAGGATGATGTAAGATATCAGTGAGCCCTATGCAGGGGTGTGGGAAAAATGAGCAGGATGTCACCAGGTCTGGTAATTGGATTTTTTTATTGTGAGATGATGCATTTTTAGTGGTGTCAGACTGAACATGCTTGATATTCCCTCAGCTTGACTGAGTGTGTTGTGATGGCTGTTCAGCAGGGTTACAACCGCATGAATCATCTGCTCTTATGTTCGTTTTTTCAGTTGCTCTGTTTCAGCAAGTTGAAAGTTAGTCAGTTTCTCATGCAAAACCTTCTGACCTCTGTGGACTCTGAATATTCTAAAGTCTCCTTATTATTTGAGCTTGCACAGGATGAGAAAAGAGGCTAAATAGAGCAGACAATGGGACGAGTCATAGCAGGATGAGCACTGGTGTAACTAACAACATTAATGATGGCTACGTTCCATTTAACTGCTCCAATTCCAAGGTCCCAGAATTGCACATGGAAGCTCCTTTACATCACTTACAAGGGCACTAAAATGGAACTGAGTCATGGTTAACGTTATTAGTTACACCTTCTATAATAAGTTCAAATGTCTATTGTAAGTCCGTTTAAACTCTTCAACTTAAACAAGTTATTATAGGAGCAATCAAGTGCTTAAAATTAAACCAAACAGGCCCAGCAGTGATCCTCCACCAAACATCACATGCACACACACACACAAATGGTTCAAACCTTATCCTGCTGATGAAGCAGATCCTAAAACAACTGCTTGATAAATAATGACCAATAACTGACCAGTCCACCTGCACAACAGTGAGTATGCTGCGATCAAGGTCAGTTGGAATGCTGACATGAAACATTTTGAAAAAGAGAAACATTTACAATGGCTGTGTAAAAATGTGTTAACGACCAGGGGACACTAACAATCTACAGCTAACAAATCAAACACAAAGAGAATGAATAGTGGTCTGTGATCAGTGGAGAAGGTTGAAGGGAGGACAGCCTGTGAAAACGCAGGAAGAGCATGCAGTTCATTCTGTCGGACAGAGCGAGCGGCAGAGAAGGGAACACCGACGCAGAGAGCAGCTAAGAATAGCATTGAGAGTGAAAGAGAGGGAAGGGCATCGGAAGAGTTGGGGTTGAGTACAGTAATTTTTCCTCAACTCTGGACAACGCTTCTTGTTTCCAGCTGAGCTAAAAAAAATGTAGAGTAGTTTTGCCTTCACCACCGCTGATACTGTATTTATGAGGTTGGTATCGCTGCCTTTGATTCCATGCCATTATCTTTCTGTTAGGTCAGACCTGAGTTAGATGAAATAATGTATTCTCATGCCTCTCATGGAGCCTGGAAGGGACGGGATGAAATCTCTGATAAGTTGTTCACACCCATTTCTAATTCATTCAAACTAAGAATTCATACCCGGCCCACCTCCCTACTCTATAGATAGATGTGTACAGCAGAAACACTAACATATAGGAGGTATGGATATAGTTCTACATATAAATTAGCCTACATATGAATCCACAAACAGCATTTAGAGTTGATGATATAAAACAAAGGTGATTATTTTTATATGCCTTATGTTCTATAAAAGTGTTGCTTTAGACTGCTAGGTGTACCTGTTAAACAGGTAATAATAATTATAATAATGCGTATTATCTAAACACTTATCTAAACAAGGTTAAAAAGTACCTCACAAAAATACATGAGAAAAAGATGAGTGAACTAAAATAAAAGGTATTCAATTCAGTTCAATTTCAAGGACCCAATCATAACACTAGCATCAATCACATGGTTTTATATGTTGAAAGTTCATCAACATGTATGATATAAGTTTTTCTACCTTAATCAATTTGTTTTGACACAATGGTTGATTAAGTTCAAAGCAAGACAATGAACTTTTACATGTAAAAAACATTTTTTTGTGAAAAAAACATACTTTCCACAGCACCAGCACCAACTTCTCCTTCCTGGAAGGGGCTTGAAAACATAATGGTCACATGACCACAAATGTGTACCTTTGCCTAGATCGACGGTGTCTCACATTACCTGATGTCTCACATTACCCCGCTCTCGCCTACCGTTCCACGGCCCGGGGGTTGGGGACCACTGGCCTAGTGGAATTCACATTTTTCAACATAACCTTTTTGATATAACATTATGGCCTTTAGAAAAATCGTTTTTTTTGGAGGAGTGGGGTAGTGCACTATAGGCTCCTGAGACGCGGCTTAAGAGTTTGTCCTTAATGGGAAAAAAATTCCCCTTAGATTACTTTTACTTTTATACTTTAAGTAGTTTTGAAACCAGTACTTTTACACTTTTACTTAAGTAACGCTTGAGTTGATACTTCAACTTCTACAGAAGTCTTTTTAAACCCTAGTATCTATACTTCTACTTGAGTAATGAATGTGAATACTTTTGACACCTCTGTCAGTAACGCTTTTATTACCAAAATATCAAAGCAACATCAATCAAACTTATAAAAATGACACAAATTAAATAACAGTTTTTGTTTATTTTGACTAACTAGTCCACACTTGTTAACAGTCCATGGGAACAGAGAGGGGTGTGTCCATTTGGTGCTCTTCGCGAAGTCCAGTGAGGCGATCTTGCTGGTTTGTGGGTGCCTTTTGGAATGTTTTAGCAGTGTTGGGACATAGTATTGGTGAACTATAGATGGGAATATACATTTGTAGCACAATCCTGACCACATATCTCTTTTAGCCGTAAGTTGGGTCCAGGGACATGTTTCACACCAAGCTCTGAAGATGTGAATGAGTCTGGGAGGCTGATTCCAGAAAGCTCTCCTTTGTCTTCAATCAGATCTGATCTGCTACGACTTAAAACACGTGAAGCGGGATTGGAAAAATCGCTGAATCTTCATGAAAACACCCTTCCAACTTGCCTTGCACTTTGGTTTCTTTTGTGGCGTTTTCTGTCTGCACTCATCGAATTTAATTTCGGATGCTTGTTTCACGTGTATTCTGGACTTTTCCTTGTGCTTAGGTTGCATTGGTGTTTTCTTCAGACTGGATACATCTTGGATGAACGCAGCAGTGTCTTTGTGATCTGCAAGTGACTTATTGAATTCAGTATTGGATGTTTCTTTCATTTGAACTCTGGACTTTCCATTGCGCTTAGTTTTCTCTGGTGCTTTCTTCAGATTGCCTTCAGCATTGATGGAAGCAGTAATTTCTTTATGATCTGAAAGTGAATCCTCGAATTTGGTAGAGGATGCTACTTCAATGCGCGTAATAGACTTTGCATTGTTCTTGGGTTTCACTGGTGGTTTCTTCAGTCTGAACTCCTTACTGGTGCAAGTGGCAGTTTCTTCCTGAACTGGATGTGAGGCATCCAAGTTAGTATTGGCTGCTTCTTTCATGTGAATTTTGGACTTTCCATTGCGCTTAGGTTTCTCTGGTAGTTCCCTCCGACTGGATAGAAGTTTGATGTAAGCAGCAGTTTTTTCATGATTGGAAAGTGCATCAGCTACTTTAGTAGAGGATGCTCCTTCATTCCGCACAGCGGACTTTACCTTGCTCTTGGGTTTC
Source organism: Pleuronectes platessa (assembly GCF_947347685.1). Lineage (NCBI taxonomy): Eukaryota > Metazoa > Chordata > Actinopteri > Pleuronectiformes > Pleuronectidae > Pleuronectes > Pleuronectes platessa. Next base: position 4,022,750 of record NC_070645.1, on the reverse strand, counting down.
ACTGGTGGTTTTGTCAATGTGTATTCCTTACTGGCGCAAGCAGCAGATTCTTCCTGAACTGGATGTGAGGGATCCAAGTTAGTATTGGTTGCTTCTTTCATGTGAATTTTGGACTTTCCATTGCGCTTAGGTTTCTCTGGTAGTTTCCTCCGACTGGATAGAAGTTTGATGTAAGCAGCAGTTTTTTCATGATTGGAAAGTGCATCAGCAACTTTAGTAGAGGATGCTCCTTCACTCCGCACAGCGGACTTTACCTTGCTCTTGGGTTTCACTGGTGGTTTTGTCAATGTGTATTCCTTACTGGCGCAAGCAGCAGATTCTTCCTGAACTGGATGTGAGGCATCCAAGTTAGTATTGGTTGCTTCTTGCATGTTAATTTTGGACTTTCCATTGCGCTTAGGTTTCTCTGGTAGTTTCCTCCAACTGGATTGAAGTTTGATGTAAGCAGCAGTTTTTTCATGATTGGAAAGTGCATCAGCAACTTTAGTAGAGGATGCTCCTTCGGTCCGCACAGCGAACTTTACCTTGCTCTTGGGTTTCACTGGTGGTTTTGTCAATGTGCACTCCTTACTGGTGCAAGCGGCAGTTTCTTCCTTAACTGAATGTGAGTCATCCAATTTAGTATTGGTTGCTTCTTTCATGTGAATTTTGGACTTTCCATTGCACTTAGGTTTCTCTGGTAGTTTCCTCCGACTGGATAGAAGTTTGATGTAAGCAGCAGTTTTTTCATGATTGGAAAGTGCATCAGCAACTTTAGTAGAGGATGCTCCTTCGGTCCGCACAGCGAACTTTACCTTGCTCTTGGGTTTCACTGGTGGTTTTGTCAATGTGCACTCCTTACTGGTGCAAGCGGCAGTTTCTTCCTTAACTGAATGTGAGTCATCCAATTTAGTATTGGTTGCTTCTTTCATGTGAATTTTGGACTTTCCATTGCACTTAGGTTTCTCTGGTAGTTTCCTCCGACTGGATAGAAGTTTGATGTAAGCAGCAGTTTTTTCATGATTGGAAAGTGCATCAGCAACTTTAGTAGAGGATGCTCCTTCGGTCCGCACAGCGAACTTTAACTTGCTCTTGGGTTTCACTGGTGGTTTTGTCAATGTGCACTCCTTACTGGTGCAAGCGGCAGTTTCTTCCTTAACTGAATGTGAGTCATCCAATTTAGTATTTGATGCTTCTTTCATATGAATTGGGGACTTTAACTTAGACTTCACTGCTGGCTCCTCTAGTCTGCTTTTCTCACAGGTTTCTCTATCGAATCTTCCTTGTTGGGTCAAGTAACAATTTCCAAAAAAATGTTTTCTTTCAAAAAAATTATGCCAAAGAGCATTTTCTGTGGTGATTCTTTTTTCCGGATCTACTTCCATCATCTGCTTGAAAAGGTTTACAAAGGCTGGCATGTCCTCATTTTCAGTAGTATTCGGGCGATCCTTTACTATCTCATCAAGACTTTTAAACATTAAAGAAGGGTGTACCTTGTGGGTTGTTGAATGGGCATTGGCATGACAGTCACACTGTTCAAGTAGCTCCCATGAAACTGATTGGACGTTGTGGAAAAAAAAGTTTTTGCTGTAAATTCCAGAATTCAGCAGTTTGTCCTCTGGCTGGCCCTGCAAGCGCACCATTTCTCTTATTCGATCAAATTCACACCTTGCTGAATAAAAGTCTTTGCCAAAGAACATGAAGGCTACTATACAGCCAAGAGACCAAATGTCTACAGCCTCAGTAAGAGGGAGGCCCAGAATGACTTCAGGGGCCCTATAACCAAGGTTCTGTATTTTGTAGCCAGTCGTCAGATTTTCGACAGAAAAAGCCAAACCAAAATCTATCAGCTTCACCTTGAACGGCCAGCGTTTATGGTCAACCAACATTATGTTGTCTGGCTTGATGTCCAGATGTACCATACGTATTCTGCTGAGAGTGATGAGAGCCATTACTATCTGTTTTGTGACTTCTTGAATCTCATTCAGATACAGTGGCCTACCAGTCTCAATGATTAAATCATCAAGAGTCATGTCAAGCTTTTCAAATTCCAGTATATAACTTTCCTTGGTTACGAAATGCCTGTTAAGGTTGACTATGTTCTCATGTCGGCCATGCTTTCTGAGTTGCGTAAGAGCCTCCAACTCATTTTTAGCATACCACCCAAATTTTTTGGGAATGACCTTTACGGCAACTATCTCGTTGGTGTCTAATGTAATGCACTTGTACACTTTACCAAAAGTCCCTGATCCTAGTTGCTTCAGAACCGTATATGTGTTGCAAGGAATGTCTTTGGCTGACATTTTTGCTGCTATGAAAAGTTAAACAAAAGTAAGTCCAACTGTTTGTTGCTAGCAGTTTGTTGATATGTCTAATCGATTCTTACTCTTCTTTTTTTATAATTCATAGTTCTTTATGAGGTTAAAATTTACCTTAATGTTATAGGTTAAAACTTCCCTTTAATCCTTTGATACACAAGCTATGCACACCCCTTCTAAAGGAACAACATGGGTCAAAAATGACCCTTATTGACCTACAATGTTATTTCCTGCACGGCTGAGTGTTTCTTTGCTATACTTTTGGAAAGCTATTAATTTCATCATTTAATATTCAAAGTATTCATTAAATATCTTTTAATGTTTACCACAAATCACTATTTTCATTTTATCTTTCTCAATTTATGAACTACAATATTTTGTGTATTTTTACATCAAGTTTACACACATGGGTCAAAAATGACCCAGGTATACGAGTGTGATTAAAAAAAAAAGACATACTGTAATAATGATTTTGTTAAAAATTATTATTTTAGCAGTGATTTGGACCAAAGAAACCTATAAAGGCCATGAATTCTACTTTGTCGACGCATCTCCACTCTTTTTCTTTTGCTGCTGCTGCTGCTCTTTGTCCCTCTAAATTGATGCATTTCAGAACCTCCTCAATGATGTTGTCACTAATAAATAAATCCCAGGCATCTTTCGGTGAAACTGTTGTTGAAGCAGATGCAGGTCTGGGTAGCTCCTCAGGCTGTTGTGGCTTCTTGCTCTGCCCTGAGTGGGGGGATGCTCATTCCAGTAAGACCCCTTTTTACTCAGTCTATTGGCCTAGGTCAGAGATTCCTCTTCAGAGGACTCATCAGACGAGTCTTCGATCTCATCCAAGGAGTCTTCTTTATCTAAGATAGCTTGATTTCTAGACACGCCCACAACTCCAGCTTGACCCTGTGGCACATAGTCTACTCTAGGTCATCAGCACCAGAGATGTCAGACTCAGAATCAGGATCAAGAATTGCTTCATCTTCATCCTGTTCTTCATTTAGCATCTCTACGACCATTTCAGCTGTTAATCTGGAATGACTGTGACGAGCCATACTAACACTTAGGACAAAGAAAATCTAAATAATAATTTCAACTATCAGTTGATAAAGTATACAGAATACAGAATACTGTTCTATTTAGGGCCCAAGCTGAAATTAGCTAACATAGCTAATAATATTGGACATATTTATATATATCATATATAAATATGTCATAGATATCAAATATTTTCTTAGGTAAAACAATTGTAAAATAAGACTTACATGAATCAGCAGCCGGTTTTGTTCTGACTAGTAGTTCTTACAAGTGTGTGGCATATGAAAAGTTGTCCACAGTAAACATGTTCCTAACTACAAACATTTACAAATCAAAGGTTCCTATCAAATTCACACTTGCATACATGGGTCAATTTTGACCCATGTGTGTAAACTTGATGAAAAAACTTGTTAAAAAATGAAGATCGAGATAATGAAAATAATGATTTGTGGTAATCAAAAACAAGATATTTTAATGAATTTGTAATATTAAATGATTAAATAAATAGATTTTAAAAGATATAGCAAAGAAGCACAGCCATGCATGAAATAACGTGTGAAATGAATACGGTACATTTTTTGACCCATGTTGTGCCTTAGAAGGGTAGTGATACAAAAATGTATTGAGGAATTCCTGGAATTCTGAATGATGAAATACATTTATTGCAAAGATATTTACAATTAAACTTAGCTTGAGATTGTTCGAGGCATGTGATGACTGAAAATAAAGACAAATATAAATGCAATTTCAAAAATTTTTAAGACTGCAAAGCAGCCCTGAGCAGGCCGAGCACATGCATTTTGAAGTGTTGCATCGTTTGCCTGAAAATTGTGTAACCATCACATGGAGACTGGTTATTATAATGTAACTAATAATAATAATACTAACTGAGTGTGTGTATCCCTGTTAGTCAGATCATCAAAGAAATGGCGATCTGTCTTTCTTTTCTCATACTGCACAGAAACCTGCACTCTAACATCATTCACTGCTGGCCACTCAGTGACGGCGGCTAAATCCAGTGTAAAATCATGAGACTTCAGCTGTTGCTGTCACAGGGAACCCACCCTGCTGGGAAGCAGCTATTTCCACAGAGCACTTACTGACGTAGTTGCACTTATGAGGATTACATAAGATCACATATGCGTCATAGAGAGACAGATACGTTTACACTTTTATAACATCTGTCCAGCATGCATCATTCACTGGCGGTGATGTATCAGCTTAACATATGGGTGAGATCCAAAAACAGCAGCAAAAGATACTGTTCATCCTTATGGCCCTTTGACATCATTTTTTAATCATAGTTTCCAAGGGGTTGTGCAACCATGATCCTGAAAGAAACAGAGTAACACTGGCATGCTTAAGCAGGCTAAAGACCCTTTGTTGAATGAAAACTTTCTGAAAGACTTCTTGAACATCAATAATTTCGGTTTTTCTGTTTAATCAAGTTGGGGGGAGAAAAAAAAGCAATTTTCTCAATTCCAAAAATTGGCCAAGATAATAGTTTATCAGGAAACGTGACAAATGGCAAAAGTGACATGGAATTTAAATTTTCTTTTCCAGCACAGACAGCTTGGAGGAATGTAAACTCCTCTACAGCTTATTGTATTCATCTCTGTCTTGGAGCTGTCGCGGAGTGTGGCCTTGCAGTTGCGAACTTCACTTGAGTCTACCCATATGGAAAAGAAATAGAAGAAACCTATAAAAAAAATAAATAACTTTCCATCACCTCCAGTTTATGTTTCATGTATTGTGCATCATATAAGTTATATAAGATTTACTCCAGAAAGTGGCCACTTTTGCATTCTTTTCATACAAGATAATAAAAAGAATTGCATAAGAATCATGTGAGAACCATGTATGTGGAAAATAAGGAAAGCACACATCAATGTATGTTTTTCATACATGTTTCATATAACTTTTGCAGTTTTTTTTACTATGCCTGTTATAAAGACATATACTTTACATATATGAACAAATACCATTACATGTAGGTTTTCTGTATGTAAAGTGAATATTTTTTCCAGGGAAATTATACTGTCTTTATATGTTTCATATAGGTTTATTAAATGGCATCTAATAAAAATCTCTTTTAAAACATATAGGAATACGGACCATTACATATAGATTTTTTGTATGTTAAGGGAAGTCAGCCTATGGAATTTGCAATACAATTATCAAAATTACCCTTTTTTATGAATTATTTCATACAGCTTCATTTAAGTTTCTATCATAAGAAACATGTAACTCACATATGAAATTGACGAAACTTCATTTGTCCCTTCACTACTGCAATACTACTTTTTACCATTCCAGCTACATAACTGCAGTCTATAAATGCTTTCAATATCTCTACTGCTGCAAAAAATGGCTGTTAGGCAAACTTTTTATTTAATGGACTTTATTTGCAGTGAACTGATATTATAGTGAACATCAACATGGGCAAAACTATGGAGGGATAAATACCTGCCCACTTAAAACAATTTCCCTCTAACAGGTAAAACCACTACAAATGTGACACTGTAACAGTAACAGTTACTTCCAAGTGGATAATGATTGTGGTGTGGTTTTAAGGGGGTGTTGTAACAGAAACAATTTTACTTTTGGCATGGATCTCTTTGATCTTGGCGTTGATTGTGCTGCCAATGCTGGAGGGCTGGGTCCCAGGCCACCTCTCAAGCGTTGCACCTATATATTATGAACACAAGAATAGGGGGAAATGGAAAAGAATAACAGTACAATTATTGATCTTGAAGCAACCAATAAAAAAGCATCATGACATTATATTAATGTATAATGGTGCCGGCTCTATTGCACTGTATTGCAGATACAGTGCCTTGCATAAGTATTCACCCCCTTTGGACTTTTCTACATTTTGTCATGGTATAACCACAGATTAAAATTTATTTCATCGTGAGTTTATGTAATGGACCAACACAAAATAGTGCATTATTTGGAAGTGGGGGGAAATATTACATGGATTTCACAATTATTTACAAATAAAAATCTGAAAAGTGTTGAGTGCATATGTATTCACCCCCTTTGCTGTGAAACCCCTAACAAAGATCTGGTGCGACCAATTGCATTCACAAGTCACATTTGCAAGTCACATAATTAGTAAATAGGGTCCACCTGTCTGCAATTTAATCTCAGTATAAATACACCTGTTCTGTGACGGACTCAGAGTTTGTTGGAGATCATTACTGAACAAACAGCATCATGAAGACCAAGGAGCTCACCAAACAGGTCAGGGATAAAGTTGTGGAGAAATATGAAGCAGGGTTAGGTTATAAAAAAATATCCAGAGCTTTGAACATCTCTCTGAGCACCATAAAATCCATCATAAGAAAATGGAAAGAATATGGCACAACCGCAAACCTACCAAGAGGAGGCCGTCCACCCAAACTGAAGAGTCGGACAAGGAGAAAATGAATCAGAGAAGCAACCAGGAGGCCCATGGTTACTCTGGAGGAGTTGCAGAGATCCACAGCTGAGGTGGGAGAATCTGTCCACAGGACAACTATTAGTCGTCTACTCCACAAATCTGGCTGTAAAGACAGAGATCGCATTTAGATTAAAAAACCTCTAGTGGCGTGGAGGGGAGATGCGCAAATCACACGTGTTCGATTTGCGCACACACCGGGCGGCACTTGCCTGATTACGGCACGTGAGGTGAGTGAGCACGGGTGAGGAAATAAAGGTCCGCGATTTCCGGCCGGGCTATGAAGGGTTTGTGCATTGGAGGACACGAGAGCACGCATTGGTATGTTATTTATATTTTGAACTAAGGTGTAGTTTGCACAATGCGTATGTTTCTGGCACTTTTTCCCGTTTGTCATGTCTTCTATGTGACAGCGCATGGGTCGGCGCAGACGTCCTTAGTGACGTCTTGGGCACGTTTGGTGGAGGCGCACATGGTGAAAATGTTTGTATGGAAGACCATTGTTGTTTTACATCATAGTGATATTGTAATTATATAGATTTGTTTATGATATCTAACAGATATTTGGATTTGATTTAAATGTTTGATTAGGCATTTTGATTTATTTGAACTAACTTGATTTAATTTGTCTTTATCAATAGGTTTTCAACCTAATCCTGATCCTAATCCTAAATCCGAATAAGACTACGGAATGTTTGTTGGTCATGTTCAGAAAGATTCATGTTCAATAAAATCAAGGAGAAGGATTTGAGCTGTCCTGCGTCCTCTGTGTAACAGTGCCATTTCAAGTTGGGCAAGCACAGTTTAAAACATCACCCAGATAACTTGACACTGGCCTTTATGGAAGAGTGGCAAGAAGAAAGCCATTGTTGAAAGGGATCCATAAAAAATCCCGTTTGGAGTTTGCCAGAAGCAATGTGGGAGACACAGCAAACATGTGGAAGAAGGTGCTCTGGTCAGATGAGACCAAAATTGAACTTTTTGGCCTAAATGCAAAACGCTATGTGTGGCGAAAACCCAACACTGCCCATCACCCTGAGCACACCATCCCAACAGTGAAACATGGTGGTGGTAGCATCATGCTGTGGGGATGCTTCTCTTCAGCAGGTACAGGGAAACTGGTCAGAATAGAGGGAAAGATGGATGGAGCCAAATACAGGGAAATCCTTGAAGAAAATCTGATGCAGTCTGCAAAAGACTTGAGACTGGGGCGGAGGTTCATCTTCCAGCAGGACAATGACCCTAAACATACAGCCAGAGCTACAAAGGAATGGTTTGGATTAAAGAATGTTAATGTCTGAAAATGGCCCAGTCAAAGCCCAGACCTCAATCCAATAGAGAATCTATGGCAAGACTTGAAGATTGCGGTTCACAGACGGTCTCCATCCAATCTGACTGAGCTTCATCTTTTTTGCCAAGAAGAATGGACAAACCTTTCCATCTCTAGATGTGCAAAGCTGGTAGAGACATACCCCAAAAGACTTGCAGCTGTAATTGCAGCGAAAGGGGGTTCTACCAAGTATTGACACAGGGGGGTGAATACTTATGCACCCAACAGATGTCAACTTTTTTGTTCTCATTATTGTTTGTGTCACAATAAAATTTATTTTGCACCTCCAAAGTACTATGCATGTTTTGTTGATCAAACGGGAAAAAGTTTATTTAAGTCTATTTGAATTCCAGTTAGTAACAGTATATAATGGGAAAAAGTCCAAGGGGGGTGAATACTTATGCAAGGCACTGTACATGGAGAACTTACCTAAGAAAAAAAACATTACACTGTATGACCTTTGATAAAGAAAAACTTATTTTCCTAAATGTGTTCATTTGTTTATTTGCTGTTGGACAAAAAAGGCACTTGAAACAGCAGAGAAAGTGGTAGCCTACAATAGCATGTCATGAGAGGACCAATATTACAAATGTGCATATAAAGAAAGAAAAGGAAGATCAGACAGTATTCTATGAATTAGGTTCTTCCATTTGACAGAGGCATTTTTTCATTAACAGTTATACATATAAATGTTGGGTAGATATGTTCTCCATGCCTCTCATGGCGGACTGGTACCCTCTTGGTCAGCTCTGCAGGTTCCTTCAACAGTGCATTAAGTTTACGGGTTGCCTCATAACGAGTAACTAACAAAGGAAGAATGCAAACAAACAGATTTAATGGCAAACTGCTTAATACTCTAAAGCACTTTTTGTATCACCAGGTTATGACACTGTCAGCATAACAATATAGTATGTGTTGTGTAGAGCTGTGGTTCACACAATGGGTTTGCAAAAAATAATAATTAATATTTTCTATATTCCCATCCATATGAAACTTTGGTTAATGTTTAATAAACTTTGTGTACAGGTGTTTGTGGTCTAATTTGTGTCAGTTTAAGGGTACTTAAAAGAAGGAACCACAGCTACAGAGTACTACAACTATGGTTAACATCATGAGATTACTGTGTTGTAGTGTTGTTCATGCATTCACTTAGAGACAAGGAAAGTTGTGCAGATAAGCATTTTGTAGAGCAGTCGCTTATACATAATAAAATGGTGTCAAACCTGTTGTAAATAATATGAGTTCCATTAAAATGTGTAATATTTTAAATCAAGAGTTGGCTTATCAAAATAGGGATCATATTTTGACTTGACTTTAGCACCAATACTATTGTAAGCTAATTATTCATCATGTATACTGCAAAACATTTGTTGGAAAGTATTTATCCACTTAGCAAGGAAAGTAAGCACAAAATGTCCCCTGTCTAACTTTAGACGCCTATTTTCAGCTTATGTAGAGAGGACAATCTTCACTTTGAACCATAGCAACATTAACTTACCACTGACAAATATAACAGTGGCCAAGTAGTGGGGCCACCCTCCACGCTGGTTCTTCCCATGGCGCCATTCGATATCGACTGAGTAGGTAGAGATGGGATTCCCATGTTGGTCCATCTTAGAATCATCGTACCTCTGTATATTATCAGTTTTTACTTCACTGAGCTTCCCACAATCCTCCCCTTCACTCCACTGCACCACTGCAGTGGCTTCTTTCTCAAGCTGGTTTTGAGTGGCAGCATCCTAGTCAGAGGTGTAAAGTAACGAAGTACAAATACTTCGTTACCTTACTTAGGTAGACATTTTTGGTATCTATACTTTACTGGAGTATTTATTTTTCAGACGACTTTTTACTTCTACTCCTTACATTTTCACGCAAATATCTGTACTTTCTACTCCTTACATTTTAAAAATAGCCTCGTTACTCTTATTTCATTTTGGCTTGTTTTCATTCCGGTTTGTCATTGTTCAAAAACACACACAGGACATTAAACCCCCCTCGAACGAGGAGAGTTTGAGTTGGGTGCCCGCCGCATGCGCGGGATGACGGCCAGGCCGAGGCCGCCACACAACCGCACTGGAGGGTTCCGAAAAGGAGGAGAGCAAAGCCAGAGCTGCGGCGTGCGGCACCGTCCTCGCAGCATCCGTCATCCTCCCGCATCCGCTGACAGGTCCGTCGGCCATCGGAGCAGGCCGGCAAAGGCGCACGGAGGTGGGTGGAAAAGCGGACAAGGAGGCACCGCACGGTCGTGGACAGTGCTCAGACGAAGTGGAGGAGACAGAAAAATAGAAAGAGTGTGTGGGGGGGGGGGTAGGTGGGAGAGCACTCGCATGCCACACCAACACAACCCCGGCCTCGGGAGACACGCTGGCCCTGGGGTGCAGCGCGAGACCCTAAGCACCTGTGGGGGGGTTTTGGTTGCCATGCAGTCGAATCCGACTGTATGGGAGAGCGGGGTAATGTGGGACATTTTTTTTACATTTGCTCCCCTCTAGGCGAGCTAAAGTGATGTATCAGTAAAATGTAACATTTCCCATTAATTCAGGATGTTTTCTAGCAATGGAAATGATCAGCATGTCTTCAGGACAAAGGGCAGTGAAAATATGATTGTTTTAAAAAAGTGGTCTTGTGTCTCACTTTACCCCGTAGCCGGGGGAAAGTGAGGCACTTACTTTTTCCATTTTAAAACTACCAAAACAACACATGTTGTAATAGTTAATATCCCGACTGCTAGATTGACAACCACACATTCCAAAACTAATATCGGACTAGTAACAGAATCATGGGGATTGGTCAATTAAGCAAATTTATGATTATTATGATTCATGTGATCTCTTGCACACCCTAGCTTACCGGCAAATTGTTTCTCTGTCCAATTGGCAGGGACAGGGATATTGTTTTTCTCTGCGTATTCAAATCCCAGTTCACGGCACTTAACTGGAGCAAGGCCATGGAACTGGTTAGCTAGTTGTTTCAAGTGTTTGGCTCCTCCTCCATCTCATCTGTGAATATTCTCTTAACCTCAGCTACTGCACCCCAGGCTACTGAATTTACTTTCCCTTTCTCTTTTTTCTTTATGAATCTTTGAGGGTTGTCTTATCAATATTTCTTCCCTTCCAGCTTTTCTTAAGGACTTCTTTCCTTGCATGACCTCAGCGGCTGCACTCTCCATCTCTGCAAGGGGTGTTTGGCCCCAGGTTGTCTTCCTGGTGTATAGTTTCTTGTCATGATGGCTTTTCTACAATGTTTATGACATTAAAAATAAAACATATATAATGTAATATAATATAATATATGTTATATACATATAACATATAACATATATCATGGTGGGGTAAAGTGAGACACTGTCTCACAACATTTGTCCCACTTTACCCCACAGCCACCGTTTTAGAAAAAACATCTCTTAGCAATTCAGGCTAATCTTCAGCTAGCATCAATCACATGGTTTTATATGTTGGAAGATCACCAACATGTATGATATAAGTTTTTCTACCTGATTCAATTTGTTTTGACACAACAGTTGATTAAGTTTAAAGCAAGACAATTTATTTTTACACGCAAAAAACACATTTTTGTGAAAAAACATACTTTCCACAGCACCAGCACCAACTTCTCCTTCATGGCAAGGGGGGAAAGGGAGGGGCTTGAAAACATAATGTTCACATGACCACAAATGTGTTCCGTTGCCTAGATACAGGGGGTGTCTCACATTACCTGATGTCCCATATTATCCTGCTCTCCCCTACCGGTAATGATCCTTCCGCAGGTTCAACTACGGAAACCTTGTTACGACTTTTACTTCCTCTAGATAGTCAAGTTTGATCGTCTTCTCGGCGCTCCGACAGGGCCGTTACCGACTCAGGCGGGGCCGATCCGAGGACCTCACTAAACCATTCAATCGGTAGTAGCGACGGGCGGTGTGTACAAAGGGCAGGGCCTCAGCAGCCTGTGAAAGACTGTTTAGTGTTGCAGGGCTCATCTTCAGTTCAGGTAGAGCATTTATAGGCTCAAAAAACTTTGAGAACCTGCTGCTTTTGCGGCTGAACAAAGCCTATCGGTAGTGTTTTTGTACATACAGGTTTAGCACAAAGGTCTCAAGGTCTCTTTCAATAAAGGTTATTGATAACATTCCACTGAAGTTTGACTTTTTGCACTATTACATTACTTATTGGCAACTAGTTATCATGTCTTCCGCTCCATGAAACTCATGTTAATGCTCAGTAGTACACATATGGTACTTTAATGTATTTACATTAAAAAATTCCCCTTACATTACTTTTACTTTTATACTTTAAGTAGTTTTGAAACCAGTACTTTTATACTTTTACTTAAGTAAAAAGCTTGAGTTGATACTTCAACTTCTACAGAAGTATTTTTAAACCCTAGTATCTATACTTCTACTTGAGTAATGAATGGGAATACTTTTGACACCTCTGATCCTAGTGACCAGTCATTGAGACACATAAAAGTGCACGCATTGTGGTGTGTGTGTGATGCAGTTGCAAGGCCATTACTACAGAATTTTAAAGCAATTTAATGGTGAGTATGGCTGTGGAGTCTGCCTTCACCCTGGGATGCAAACAAGGAAAGGAAAAGGAAGCACAAGGGTTTATGCATGTCCAGATGAAAAGCCAAGTGACAGAAATCATAAAACCACAGTAAAAATAGGACAAGAGAAGGGAAGACCATATTGGGCATAAAGGGCTCATCTGCTCTTGCAGATTTACCATTGTTTGATCTAATCAATGGGATGGTCCCTGACTACATAGACTGTGTGTTTCTTGGTGTGTGCAGATACATGGCGACTTTATGAATGCATTCTAAAAGCAGTTCTGAGCCATGGTATATTGGTGCACAAACAGCCATCATCGACAGACACCTCTTGTCTATTTAACCTCCAAGTATTGTTGCTCGAGTTCCAAGATCTCTAATAGAACGCAAATTCTGGAAAGCCCATGAGTGGCAGCACTGGCTTTTGTACTACAGCTTGCCAGTTCTGAAAGGCATACTTCCACAGAGGTATCACTCTCATTGGGCATTACTGATAGAGGGCATAAGCATTCTGTTGGGGTCTGAATTAAATGCTGAGCTGATAAATCACGCACATGACGCATTAGTGTACTTTGTTGGAGGTGTGCAGTCACTGTATGGGAAAGAGCACATGACATTCAATGTTCATTCACTACTGCATTTAAGCAAAAGTGTTGTACACTGGGGTCCTCTGTAGGCTCACTCAGCCTTCATGTTTGAAGATTTCAACGGCTACCTCCTGAAACAAGTAAAAAGTAGTCAAGCTGTTCCACAACAAATATGCAAACAAGTGGCATTATCCCGTGCTTTCCCCTGTTTAGCAAAGCAATTCTTGACAAATGCATCGGCAGAAGTTAAAGATTTCTGCATGAAATGAGACAGGGAAACCAGCATGTCAAGAAGTATAAAAAGTTGACTGAGGTGACTGCCCTTGGTCCACCAAATGTGAGATTAATATCTCTTGGTGACCAAGCTGCTCTCCACACAGTGAGAGAGGTTCCCACAAACTCTGTGGTGAGTTACTACAAGAGAATTGCTGTAAATGGTGGTGTTGTTCATGGTGATACCTACAGCAAAATAAAACAAAGACACAACGCTGTTGTGCTTTTGAAGAATGGAAGCATTTGTACAGTCTCACACTTTATTGACATGGGTGATCAATGTGTATATGCCATAGGAAAATATGGCAATTGTACAGTGCAGAAGTTGGCCAGAGGTTCTATAATCAGAAGTCAACTGAGCTACATGTCAACTGTTCACTTTCCCACAGGCTTTCACAAAGCCATAAATGCCACTCTGATAGTTAGACCATGTATGTACATACAGTGTCCACAGTCCCACTCGATCGTATGTCGGCTACTGAATATGTATTACTGTAAATGATTGAGTGTTAACTGTGAAGGTGGAGTTATTGCTGTAGTGTTTCTGAGCAGAAAAGGAAATATTTGTCCAAATTACTATTGTAACAAATTAAATTCTAATTCTTATTGTAATGTAATCTGCTGATCTTGTGCAAAATTTAAAATATTTCTACAACAAGAATGGAATGAATATGATTGTATATAATTGCTCCTAAAATGTTAAACAATATTTTGCATGAAAACCTGCTTTTAGTCATTTGAATGGTAAAAAACATACATCTAGATTCTATAACCTTTTAGCGGAGTACTCAGTACTTTAGTCAAATTTACTAAGGATCTTATATCTGGTTTCACTGTTGTATGCTTTACACACAAGTTTCAGACAGAAGACATACACATTGTATAAGATTCATCTATATCTTTTCCATATGGGTACAGAGACAAGCACTTTTTTTTATTCTGCAACACTGTCAAAAACACTGAAGCGAGACATTTTAGGCACCTTCAGACTGCATCATGTTTATAGATGTGTCTTTGGCGGCATGCAACACACATTTTGAAGTCCTAATTCCTTTTTTTCCCACTGCAAATGTGTGGTTCACCAGAGAGCTGAGTGCCTCCTTGGAAATGATTCATTTTTAACAGGCTAGAAAGGCCTAAACCCAACAGACTAACCCAAGGAAAGACAGCCCAAATAAAGAGTAAAAGCAAACTCCAAGCCAAAAATATCTACCATCATGTTTCAACCTAGAAGAATTATAATTTTATAATGTATCCAAAAGCAGACGGAGGAAGTGTGTTTTTTCCGCAAATTAAATGCTTTAAAATAGCTACTTTCAAACTGCTGCCTCCCAAGCAGTGTTTTTTTTTTTTCAACAATATTTTTTATTGAAGTTTCAAGTGCATATCAAACTTTATGACGAATTTACAAACATTTTCATTTATATCCCCTAGAACAGTCACTCATTCACACAGACAAAGAGAAAATAAATAAATAAATTAAATGGACAATGACAACAGACAAACTAATGGAGTAAAATAAATAAATAAATAAGGATAAGATGTACAGAGAGAAAAAAAAAAAGAAAAAAAAAAGAAAAAGAAAAAAAAAAGCAGAATCATTTCATAACCTGTTATTCAGTCAGTGTTATCCGTTTCATTGGTCAGAAATGACATAAATGATTCCCAAATACAAGCAAACTCCTCCTGTTTACCTTTAACAATGTATGTCAATCTCTCCAGTCCAAGACAAGTCATTAACTCCCTCTTCTATATTGCCAGTGATGGTGGTTCTACATTTTTCCAATATAATGCAATCACTCTCCTTGCAGAGAGAAGTCCAAAGTCAACCATCTTCGATTGCTTTGTTGTTCTGATGTCTTTGGGATAAATTCCAAGTATACAGATTGTTGACGTCAAAGGAATGCTACACTCAACCATCCGTGATAAACATTTAACTACATTTTCCCAAAATACCAAAATCTTAGGGCATTCCCATAGGCAGTGAATCAAAGTTCCCTTTTCAGTCAGACATTTAACACAAACATCCGGGATGTTAGGGGAGATATGGTGGAGTTTTGCAGGGGTTATATAAACCCTCATTAACCACTTATACTGAATCAATTTTAACCTAGTGTTAATTGAATTATTTTGCGCTTTTAAACATGCTCTTCCCCAGTCTTCTTCACTAATATTTTCTTGTGTGTCTGTTCTCCACGCATTTAATTTATCTGATGCTGATTCTGTTGAGTACTCCGCTAAAAGGTTATAGAATCTAGATGTATGTTTTTTACCATTCAAATTTTTAATCACCGTTTCCTCAATAATCGATAGCGGGGGTGTGGCCATGAATGTCTCAGATTTTGATTCTATAAAACTTCTTAATTGCAAATATTTGAAAAAATTGTTTTTGAGGAACTCCGTATTTATGGCAAAGTTGATCAAATCTGAGAAGGGTACCTTCAAAATAAAGGTCAGAAACGGTCCCAATTCCTTTCTCTGCCCATAACTTGAATTCCCCATCCAATCTGCCAGGTTTGAATTGTCTGTTGCCCCAGATAGGAGTAAATTGTGACAAAGTTAATGTTTCATCAACAAAGTTATGTGCTGCATACCACACTGATATTGTATTTTTAACAAAAGGGTTTCTTGTCTGTTTTTTTAGCGTCTTGATATCCGAGGAATATAAATACTGCTTTATGGGCAGATCTGACACTGATTTTTGTTCAATATTTACCCAAGCAGGTGGTGTGGATGAAAAAAAATAGTACATTGCAGAACTTAATTGAGTAGCCCAATAATACCATTTCAGGTTTGGGACACGAAGTCCTCCCCTTTCATAGGGTAAATATAGTAACTTGAGCCGGATTCTACCCTTTCTACTGTTCCAAATGAACTGGCTAAATATACTATCAGTTTTTTTATAGAAGTTGCTTGGTAATGGAAGCGGGAGTGCTTGGAAAAGATATATAAATTTGGGTATAATAGACATTTTAATAAGATTTATACGACCAATCATTGATATCGGCATGTTAGACCACCGGTCCAACTTTTCTGTCACTTCGTCTACGAGAGGGTTATAGTTTATAGGGACAATGTCGCCAAGTTTTGGGGCAATCTTAATACCCAGATATTTAAATCCATCTTGCGTGGTCATAAATGGTGTACTTACTTTTGGATTGCGTCTTTCTTCTTCATTTAGGAATAACAATACTGACTTAGATTTGTTTATTCTATATCCAGAAAACTCGCCAAAGTTTTCAAGTAAAGTAGTCAAATTTGGAATACTGTTCCTCAGGTTCGTTAAGAAAAAAATTATATCATCAGCATATAATGCTATATGATGTTCTATGTCCCAAATCCTGATGCCGGATATATTCCTACGTGTCCTTACTGCGATCGCGAGAGGTTCTATTGCTAAAGTGAAAAGCAGAGGAGACAAAGGGCAGCCTTGCCTGGTTGAGCGTTGTAAACTGAAAGGTTTAGAAATTGTATTATTAGTCAATATTTCTGCTGTTGGGTTTGTATATAGTAATTTAATCCATTTGAGAAATGTTTCTCCTAAACCATATCTAGGCAGCAGATCAAAAAGGTATTTCCATTCTATTCTATCGAATGCTTGGCTAGCATCAACTGACAACATTGCAGTGTCCTTGGCATTGTTTTTCTCAAATAGTACATTTAAAACTCTCCTGATGTTATGAAAGCCTTGCCGTTGTAATATAAAACCATTCTGATCATTACTAACCAATTGAGGAAGATATTGTTCTAATCTTTTAGAGAGTGCTTTGCACAATATTTTTGTATCACATCCCATTAAACTAATGGGCCTGAAAGATGAACAACTGGTTGGTGATTTGTCAGGTTTTAGTATCACAGTTATCATAGCTAATCTTAGCGATGGTGGAAGAGTTCCTGTTTTATATGATTCGTTAACCATATCTAATAAAGGTTGCGCAAGTTTCTGTTTAAACTTCTTATAAAATTCTATAGGTATCCTGTCGGGACCAGGTGCTTTCCCACTATTCATACTGCTCATGGCGTCATAAAGATCTTCAACTGTTAATGTCCCGTCCAGTGCCTCCTTTTCATCTTCAGATAAGCTCTGGAACTGAAGCTGATCGAGAAATGCTTGTTGTTGTGTAGCTCCTGCATATTCTGATTTGTACAATAGTTCATAAAAGTTTCTGAAGGTAGCATTAATTTCAATTGGGTCTGTCGTTAAATCGCCTGACGTTGTCTTTATACTATTAATTGTTCTTTCGGCTTGCATTTTCTTAACCCGCCAAGTCAATAGTTTGCTTGGCTTTTCACCCTGATCATAGTATGCTGGCTTGGTCCATAAGAGGTTTTTAGCAACCTTGTCAGTTGTGAGTTTATTGTATTTAGCTCTCATTACTGTTAATTGTTGCTGTTTGTCCTCGTCATTATTCTCATAAAGATCTAATTCCAGTGTTTTAATCTGTCCCTCCAATTTTTGCATTTCCTTTTTATTCTTTTTAGTCTTTGAGCTTGTATATTTAATAACTTCTCCCCTTATATATGCCATGAATGCTTCCCACCTTACACTAGCGGTTGTTTCATCCGTGTTTAGTAGGAAATAGTTATCTATGCAGGCTCCTATGAATTTAAGAAAGGATGGATCCTGTAACCAATATATCTGGAACCTCCATCTTTGAGAATGTTGAGCAAACATGCCTAAGCATATTTCCATTGAGGCAGCTGCATGATCACTAATCACTATGCTGTCATACCAGCAGTTTGTGACATTAACAAGCAGTTCAACAGATATTAGGAAATAATCAATACGTGAATACGTTTTATAAGTAGAAGAGTGACAGGAAAAATCTTTTTTGTTTGGATTTTTTTCTCTCCATACATCGACTAGCCTTAGATCTCTTATGAATTCAGTCAGTTTTTTCCTTGTCTGTACGTGCGAGGTATCAGTTCCAGTAAGTCGATCCATTACTGGGTCTAACGTACAATTAAAGTCCCCCCGAAAATATAGAGACCTTCTAAGGTAGACACAGTCAACAGTAATTTTTCAAAGAAGGACGGCATGTCCTCGTTAGGACCATAAATATTAATTAGATTAACTTTATGTGACATAATGTTTCCTTGTGCAATCACATATCTACCAGTTGGATCTTGAATAGTTTGAGTAATTTGGAATGGAACGGACTTGTGTACGAGGATAGCAACACCTCGAGCATAATTATTATAAGAAGAGAAAATCACTTGGCCTGGCCATCTTTTTTTTAAACAAGGTATATCAGAGGCCATCAAATGGGTTTCTTGTAAGAAAACAATTTTAGACCTGAGATGTTTCAACCTATTTATAACTTGTTTCAATTTAGTCAATTTTCTAAGCCCCCTAACATTCCAACTAGTGATCTTAATTTCGGAATTATTCACCGACGAGTTTTTTGTCATCGATAACATCTTCTGACATCCTGGTGAGGTTGTAAAAGTTGCTGATTCTGCCAAAACCATACACAAAAATATAACACACATTGGAGAGGAAGAGAAAAAACACAAGAACAATTACAACAGTAATAACCAAAACGAGAAAAAATCCAATCCCACCCCCTGGCATTTCCACTGAAATGGCTTCCCACACCCCCTTCAATAAACCAGCTCTGGAGGATGCTGATCCTCTAATACTGAGGAGCAGCTAGTCCGCGTGCCCTTGACCCTGGACAGAACAGCCATGAGTCCAAACAACCCTAATGTCTCGTATTTTAACATTAACCCCTTTCTCTGTATTCAGTTAAAGCCAACCATGTTCGTGAAATAATAAAACGATTGATTGCATTAAACAATGCTGTACCAGAAGTAACGTTGGCTTATATGTTGCACCACAGAAAATAATAAAATAAGATAATTTAGCAAAATTATCCTGATTTTAATTTTTTATCATATTCCCTATTTGAATTTCTGACCCCACCTAAAAGTCTGAACCGATCTTTATTTTTTCAGTATAACATTTATTAACACTAACACAAAGAAACAGTCTTTATTAGACTCTGTATATCGTTTATGATACCTGACTCAACTGTTGTTTTCCTTTTTGGTGCGTTCAATGTCCGTCGTAACTTCAGGAACTGTGCATCACGTCCGTACGGTCTGTACAGTGTTTATGCAGGTCGTGTCATGCCTTGGTGGAACTTCTCGGCTTCTTGCGGTGTTGAAAATAGATGAATTCTTCCATTGTGAAGCACCCTCAGCTTACATGGATTGTGATGAAATCCACGAAAGTTTCCCGTGTCCACAAACTGCTTCACAACCGGGGCAAATTCTCGCCGAATGTGGACCGTTTCTGCAGACAGATCCTGAGAGAAAGAAAGCTTGCCGTCGTCGTGCATGATTTCTCGCTTCTTTGCTTCGCGATACACAAATTCCTTCTCCTACAGCCTCAAAAAGCGGACAAGAACTGCTCGGCTCTGGTTAGGTTTGGCCGGTGCCAGTGTGCGATGAGCTCGCTCCAAAGTGAAAGTTTTATCAGGACAGCCAAGCCATCGCGGTAGCATGTCATTGACAAAGTCGAAGAGTGGCTTATTTCCTTCAGCTCGTTCACGTAGACCAAAAATCCGCAGGTTCTTTCTTCTGCCTCGATTTTCCAAATCTTCTGTTTTTGATTTAAGATAGGCAATTCTTTTAGTGGCTGAGGCGAGTACCTCTTGAGTGTGCTGCAGCCTGTCTTCTGTTGTTGCTACACGTGTTTCTGCCTCTCCGATACGCGTTGCATTTGCAGCCACGTCCCGTTCCACGTCTGAAAGTTTACCTTCAATCACCACAATTGAGTTTGCCACATCCGAGTAACAAATGCATCTGCACAGAAAATAAGGTGTTTATAGTGTTTTAATGTGCTTCTTTCCTCCTCCAGGTAAGATTTCTACAGGCTGCCTATCAGGGAGCAGACCATTCTTTGTCCCGCCGGTTCCACACGCTCCATCTACTAAGATTTCAATGTGCAGTTTGTGTACGGAGAGGTTATTAAATATCAAAGTATGTTGATGGTCTCTTAGGCCTCTACTACTGTGTGTACCCTGACCCAGTTAAGAGAAGAAAGGGGGATATATTTATATGTGTTATGTTTTGGGTTTCATGATGGTGCCCCCTAGTTTTAATTAGTAATACAATGGAATGCCATTTACGGAGCCCCCAAAAGGGAAATGGAGGGGGAAAAAGTTGATGATTGAAAAAAAAGCAATATGTAGTTTTGCGAGACTTCGCCAAGGAAGCTGCGGCTGTACTCCGGCCCGAGCCTTAGTGCGCACGGCCCGACCACAGCACCACAGAGTCCGGGCAGTGTGCATGAGCTCCACCAGCAGAGCCAGAGGGTGCACAGGACGCCCCGCGGTCCCCACTAGTCCTGGAGCAAAGGTTTTTGAGACCATCCAAAAAAAACTTAGATGGTGACAATGTTTTGATACAGGCAATCACCCCTTGGCTTTATTGGTAAAATCTGTTAAAGAGTAAATACTTCTGACTTTAAATGCTTCTGATTTGCTCCTTTCACTCTAACACCACTGTCTAAACGTGGGTGACAAGGTACAGTGCAGGTGTGTTGAGTTTGTTTCTCTTGTTCTGCTGCTGTCATTCAAACCCAGACACCGACATGAGGAGTGTTTTTTTATATAAACCCTTATCAAACAAAAATATGGCCCATTCCATTTAATTCTTGTTCTAAGGTGTGTTTAAGGGTTTAGTTATTGTTAAAGAGACGTATGGTCAAATGTTGATATCTTCTCAATCTTTCACTGATCTTAACCCAGGTATATGTGGGCCACTTCAGGCAATAATGTGGCAACTCTGGCCTTTTTGTGGCCCAAACTAAATGTATGTGGGCCTAAAGTTACCCACTTGTAAAATAGCACTGTGGCCCAAATATCCCAATACGGAGGTGGGCCTTTTTTTGCAAACATGCGGTGCTCTAGCCACTGTGAAATCTGGATCTGAACAGAAATTGGTTCAAAAGGGTTAATGGTGAATCGCTTGTTCTGGCCGCCGTGTTCAGAGTGCAGCATTGCTGCATGAACCTCCGCCACACCTTGTATAGGGCAAATTGTCAGCAGAGTTAGATTGCGACAAACACACAGATCACGTGCCATTTACAGCATCTCTTATTGGCTGTCGTCACCTGCTTGCACTGATTAGCAACATAAAGTTAATATATACATAGGTCAACAGAATGCCCTGTGCGCCCGTGCACTGAACCCAGCTGAGACCTCAGTGTGAGCCGCATTCTGATAGTGACGTCACTCAAAATGAACCGCAGTCTTCAGCAGAAGAGGAAAGTTGGAGCAGAGAGAGAGAGAATGAGAAAAAGAAAAGGATTGGATACAGAAGTCGGAAAATACACTAAAATGATGGTGGCCAGTAAGGGAGCAGCAGGTCAGTCAAAAACACTTAAAACAACAACACATGACATACTCAGTATGGCTAGCTCGTTATCATTGAATAAGCTCCACTTTGTGGAGGCTAAAGGGGATCCAAAAATCATTACAAAAACATAATGTCTGGTATAGTATAAAGTATAAAAAAAAACATATTAATTATATAAGTTAATAATAACATAACAAAAATAATAACAAAAATTGCCTTGTCATATGTGTTGGGCAAGAGTCCCTACTGAACTAACCATGTGGTGGAGTCCACACAATTGGTTGTAAAAGTGAGGCCAATCAATGTGACAGTTTTTAACTGTGGTACCGGTAAAGTATATAAGGCAAAGTCAAAAAGACAGCAGCTCTCACTGCCAATCAAATTCAGATTCAATTTGAAGCATCTGGTTGCTATGGTGACTGATGAGGGATCTCTCTCTCTCTCTCTCTCTCTCTCTCTCTCTCAATATTTTATGTTGAATGTCTGTCAATACATCACTGTGTATCAGGCCAAGTGTAAGAATGCGAACGAAAGTCTTCACCAGGAGCCAGCTCAGCCCAAGTCTAGCTGGAGCAGAGAGGTGGAGGTGGAGAAGGAGAACCAGACTCTGAAGGAGAAGGTGGGGCAGCTGCAGGACCAGCTGAAAGACAAAGACAGTCTCTTACAAAAGGAGACCAAGAAACGGCGTGTTTGCTGCAAAGCCTACATCGACTACCTGGTCGAGCTCACTGAGTTTCAGGCCAAGTGTAAGAGTCTGAACGCAAGTCTGCACCTGGAGCAGACAGACAGGTAGAGGTTGAGAAGGAGAACCAGGCTTTGAAGGAGCGCGTCTACCTGCTGAAGGTCAGACAGAGGAGGCTGGAGGATGAGCTCACGTACAAGATCCAGCTCAACGAGTGAAACTAAGAAAAGGAGAACTCGTACCAATGCCTACATCGACTGCCAGGCTGTGCTCACTCCCAAAGAAAAGGAGCTGAAAAAGAGTCCGGAACTCCCACTCCCACCCCTCCCTCACCCTTTTCCTCTTCCTCAAAACAAACCTCTCACCCCGTTCCCCCTTTGGACACATATAAATATCATAAATAATTGAATTATGAGTTACTATAAATATGGTGGATCTTGAAAATAAATATAACAAGTAAAGTAACATTTACCTGTGTATGTCTTTCTGAATATAGATAAAGTATCCATGGCTCTGATCAATCAACACAGTGTTGGAGTTAAATACATCAGTGTGAATGGTTCAATGTGCTACTATTCACACCAACACGACATAGCAGCAGAAGGAAAACAATGCTTGTTAAGTTGTTCCCTTGTTGCCAATGATACAAGAACGTTGAAGAACAACTTAGTTCAAACAACAAAATAACAGACTGCCATTGAGAAACGACCTGTTTCCACTGACTAATTTCACTTCACAATGACGGTTCACCACCTCAGATTGACAAGATTCAGGTGTGCTATGCTGGAGTCCTTGGCTTCAAGCAGAAATGAAGAGCGGGCTACATGGGACTGGTTAGCTCCCTTCTTTAGAACTCCCGACCCCCAGATTCTTTTTTTTTATTTGCCGAATTTGTAAACTGTGCCTCATTTAAGGGACTGTATCTTTCGGACACTGTTTTTTGAAGACAGTTTCGGTCACAGCGGTGCAACTAGGCATTCCAATTTAGAACGCTCTTTCAAAGCGGCAGACAAATGTGTCCTTTCAACCAAGAGAAACGAAGGCTGCAATGGGTGTATCCTTCACAGCCCAATCTATCCCTGGATTAATTGCTCTTTGCTGACAAACGGTCTAATGGTGCCAGGGAGTGACTAGACATTCAATGCTTGAGCATCACACGGTGCACTTTTATGTTGTGTATAACTTCAGCTCTGTTGCTAGGCAACAGCAACAAGGTTATGAAGAGCTTGGAATACAACTACGTAAAGCCCCTGAAGACTAGACGTTTTTTTTTGGTTCAGCCTTCACAGTCGTCACAGTCCCCAAAAGCGTTTACCCCTGAATTGAATCACAGCTGTAGTTTGAAGCCCCCACTTATGATTTTAATAATACTTCTTTAAAATCAGGTTAAATAGGTTGGACATTGATGTAACCTTTTTTATCTTAATACCTGAATTTGTCTGTTAATAAGGTTGCAGAATACCAATCTGGACGAATTAAAAATCATTACTTTTTTAACTGTAGTACACTAGCCCAACAGGATCAGTGCCAGTTCATTTTAATGGGGCAAAGGCACTTTTGGAATGCTTTGTAGGTTTACTAATTACCCTTTGCAGAAGACAAAAACAAAAGGTGTACTTTGTAGAAATACTCTCGCACTGCCAACAGCCAAAGATTCATTATTTTCCCTGGAACTACTGATGAGAAAATCTGACGTGAAACCACATCAAAGAACTGCAGGTCTGAGACTGACATTGAAAAGAATATATATATTTTTTTTCCTAACACACATCAATTAACAAGCGTGGATCGCACCCCACTCACATTGTCTGCAATCGAGGGAGAGGAGAGGCTGAAGGTTATGGCACAAAAGGAAAAACCGGAAAAAAGGCGAACTGATTATGAGTTATAAAAAAAGTGAAACAGTCTCATTATCTCTCCCTTGTTCTTTGATGAGTTCACAGGGGAGCTTATTAGTCTCATCACACGGGTCAATTACAAATGCAGCACCCCCCTCCCTCCACTGACGGAGGATGTTTGATTATTATTTTTAACTTCGTCTAGCGATCAGGTGATGCGTGCTGAATTGTATCTCTATCGCAAAATCCTTCTGATTATATTGTGTCAACATTCTTGGTGGTATGTGCTTGTGTGTGTCTGTGTGTGTTTGCTTTGAAGGGCCACCTACGGACATGTCAGTGAGTAAGAGCACAAGCAGAGAGAAGAAGGCTAATTGACTGTCATTGGAGTTTGTATCAGAACTCAGAGTCTGATGAGGAGACAGCTCCCTATTTATAAGAGGGGTTACATGGTACAGTTGTTGGTTTCCTTTTTAAATATAATCAGCGTGGAAAAGTTTCATGCGAAGAGATAACTTTGATCGTAGCAATGTGGGAATGGGAAATGGGTCCATTCTTCCACACTTGTAGGTTGTTAAATCAACAAAAAGTAGTTCAAATTTGCAAAAAGATCCAGTGAATGGAATGTTCGTCAAGCTGAGAGCCGACGATCAATAAGAGAACCTGCAATTCCCCTTTGCGGATTAGGCAATCATTCATCCTTAACATCAGTAACAGTGCCAATATTGTGACCCCTTTTTTAGAACCATTGATAGGTTAATGAATCCCCACAGGCTGACTAAGTCTGTAATAAAATGAAAAGGTATTACATCAGCCTTTCAAAATTGAATGTCATCCAAAAACAAATTAAAAAATTTGAAAACAAGTCTCAAATGATGTCTGCTTAGAAACAGATTTTGTAACAAGATTTGTCTAATTGAATCTTCCTTTTTCCTTTTAGACATTTGGCCATACCATATAACTGGGCAGCCTGGGACACTCGGTTTTGCCCTCAGATAGTGTTGAAATGTTTTTTCCTGTTTTATGACAGGTGTTATTATGTGTAATATATTTGAACACAGTATGGAGTTACACAAGCTCAATCCTTGTTCCTATTTTATAGGCCACATAACACGTACCACAATATCAACTATCATAATTATGCATATTACATTAACATTGATTATCTCTAGAATGGGATTTAATAATGATTTGATTCTCCATAACTTTCTCTAGCTAATCACATATTATGAAAGAAATTCATAATGTAAAGAAATTATTTTAAATTGTCCTATTTCTTGGATTCAGAGGGTAACAGTTTCATCAAGTCAGTTGAAGTTAACAATCTACCAAAGAAATCTTAGCAAGAATTCCCGAATCAAGGGAGTCATTCCCAGACAGAACTCAAAAACAGAGTACTGCTTCTGGTCTGTGAATATATATAAGGATCAAAAAACATCTGTCATCCCTGACCATCCCCACCACCCGCTCCCATCGAGACACCGCATTTGGCTGAATCGAATATAACCTTTAAAATGCCTGGCATAGCAATTCTTTTGAATTGTTAATTATCTCTACAGGACTCAATTCCACTTGGAATGCACCCACGACTTCATTTGACAACCCATTATCATTATCATACTGACACTTGAGGTAAAACATTAAAAGAAGAGGAGACCTGTATAATTTTAAGTTAAAGGAGATAAGAAATATACAGTTGAACATCTATTTTTTTCATTTTATCAAACAAGAGAAGAATCAAAGTGAGAGCAGGATACTGAGGTTGCTGTGGCTGATTGCGTGAGGCTAGGGAGAACATACACACACACAAACACACACACACACACCAGTCCACAATAAACGGTTGCTATAAAGTTAATAATATTGATGCCCTGTGATTAAATATACTGAATATGCTTAAGCTTTTAAAATATTGAAGTGCCAACATACATAAGTTTTAGCTTCAGTATCTGAATAACTTTAGGCTCAACCTTATCAAATAAGCTGGGAGCAAATCATATTTCAGCACTACAGATTACATAGAGTGGAAGAGGAGAAAATTCAATTTGAATGTGAATGTAATATTTGCTATGTCATGAACTATGTTTATGAATATGAGCTAGTGATTAGTCAGAATGTGGTCATTTGTAATATTCACTCTATGACAAAAACTAATTGCCTGTGCGAAATAATGTATTGCACAGCCCCTCGTAAATACAATTACTGTGCGGGTAAGCACCAAGGTTATGATATAATTCTGAAAATGTTGCAGACTTTAGCTCCACCTTTGGTAAACTGCACAATTTACCGTAACTTACATATCTCCAGAAATGAACTGTGTGGTTTGTTTTTCCATTCAGGCTCAAGTCAAGCAAAGTAGCTATACTGCAGATGAACACAATCAGAGTCACTACATTCGTTTTTGAAGGGCTCAGTGTGAGATGTGATTTTTCGTTGTTATCATTTCATTTTCAGATAAAAGGCTGAAAATGGAAGATCGCTGTTCGAGCAGTGTCTTTTAAATGGAAACATCAGCTATTCTATATAACCTTAAGGACACAGGCAGCTTCTGACACTCACCTAAGTTGAGTGCTGGTCACCGATCAGCCACAAGTTAAATATGAGTTATTCGTTTTGATATTGTAGCTAATTGGTCTAAGTGCATAAAGAAAATAAAGTTTGAGTTGAGTTACACTAATTATATACAATGAAGTGTCTACAGCAACAATAGTTATCATCCCACAGTATTACATTAACATAATTGTGCAGTCTACTCTCTTACCACAAGCTAATAGGCAGGGCTAAAGGGTAGTGGACTTGGAATGGGCTAGTTTTAGCATGACTATTAATGCATTATAATGTTTGCCCTGTTTTTATTAAATAGACTAAAAGCTTTAAAAAATAGCCCGTGGGCAACTTCAACCTATAACAGTCAATACAAAAGTGTTGAACTGAGCAAAAGAGCACAGTCTTTCTACAATTTACACCGATGGTAACAATACACAGTTTGAAAACACCCCTAACTGGGTTTTAATGTCAGCAATAGATGTCATGGAAAGAACAATTATCTATATTACCATGGCAATTTGTTGGCTTATGCTCTCTTGCCCCTTGCAGTCACAGGAAAACACTTATTATTTTCCTGTGACTTACAGATAACAATATTTTTGTCCATCTCGAGCAATCTTACCATTTTAAGTCTCTCTTACTGCCTTCAACACCTATTTTACACCGAAATGGGTAAACGCAGGTTTCTTAAAGGCAGGTGAACCCTGCCAACAAAAGGCTATCGTCCCCTTCTCATTGCTTGTAGAGGAGTTTGCTTTTCTATTTTAGGGTCATACTTAAAATGTTACTCTCTGATAAAGCATATAGCCAGGGCTGGATCAAGTGAGCCCTGCTGCTATCATTAATAACATAATTACATCAATTACTAACTTACTTTCAATAAGTGCATTCAACCACAAGGGTAAAAACCCAGAACAACAAGAATCAAGAAAATACAATAATTAAAAAAAAGCAAAACTGCAAAGTGCTTTAAGTAAGTGCCATTTAAGTACTAAATTGTTAGTTTTAAAATTGTATTCAAGGTATAGTTGGAAGAGGTATGTTTTGAGTATGCGGCGGAAGATTTTCCTTATGTTCGACGTTACAAAGGTGCCGTAAACTGAGAATGTCTCTCACCCCAAAAATTGCTGTTAAACTTAGTTTTAGACAAAAAAAACCCCACAAAGATAATTTACCGAACCAACACCATGGAACTCGATGTGCATCATGACATCTTGCAGAAAAGCGTCTTCACTAACACAATAGAGAATAAGACAACGTTAGCGCGCTCACCTGGGTGTCATGTTTCCATCAATGCTGATCTGAGCAGATAAATCCCTCTGTACGCTGCAGAGTCATTAGGCCCCGGAGAGGATGCCGATTGTATCTGGTCCCATTTCAGACAAGCGCCAGATGTTAGCGTGTTGTTTGACCGGCGGGAAATGGGCTGAAGCTACCTATGAAGTAAGTGAGTTCTCCGATTAGTGTATTGTCGACAGAATATTGTTCATTATGATAAAGAATGGAAGCCTTTTTCGGGGCGACTGTGGCTCAGGTGGTGGAGTTGTTAGTCCCACTTCATCAGTTTTGTCCCCAGCTCTTCTAAGCAGAGTGTTGAAGCATCTTAGGGTGAAAAACTGAGGTCCTCATTGTCTCTGATGGCTGTGTGGGCCTCATACTAAAATGTTGATTAGCGTGTGGAGGTGCAAACGCCTTTGCTAGTTGTTAAGAAAAGAGCAACAAAAAAAAAGAAGCATTTTTAGGGCCCGAGTACTGACAGTTGGAGGCCCTAATGAAATTGTAATGATTATTTATATTATTATTGAATAAAATGTTGCATCATGCCCACTGCATAAAATGATCAAATACAATCCTGTTTTATTCGTCACCTTGTTTCAGGAACAAGATTCACTTAATAACTTATTAACCAAAATATGAAACTCAAAACTGAAGCTACAGGAATTTTTTTGGCAGATATTTGGTCTTCAATATAGTAGAACATTTTAAATCAAAAATTTAAATCTTACTGAATGGTGAAACAATTAAGTGCTTTTCTATAACAGCACTTCACAGTGCAAGTTCACACTTTCAAACAGAGCTGCCATGCTTTTCTATTATGCATCAGCACACACACTCAGGGGTTGAATGGCCTACACAGCATGAGGAGTGGAGGAGCTGGGCATCGTATCACAGATCTTCTGTTTAGTGGATGACCCGCTGTACCTCCTGATTCACAGCCATGCCATGATGAGGACATTCTTCACAGCGAAAAATAAGATTGCATACAGTCGATGATTAAATACATTTACAGTGTCTCTGCTCCAACTCACAGCTATGACCTCTCATCTTTCATCATCTGGTTCAAGGCTGCAGGATCAGGAAATCGCCAGTGGCTATAATATTGTGTGTTATTATCTTTGCCAAAATATAGTATGTTGCATTTACCACATTTGAACATGGGGTCTCCCGGGCAGTTTTTGCATTTCATAACCTCAGTTTATGAAATCTGCTCGAGGCTTTTGTTTTTCTTCATCTATTTTTAAACACTTTAAAATTTTGGGGAAAAACCTGACCGTTTGCTGCCTTTGTGTCTCTTTGTCTCGATGCCTTCCATCCCCCAGTATAAATTGCTTTATCTTTGACCTCATGGCCGCTCTTGCAGGTCTCCAGCTACACTGGCGGAGTTGGGTCAAACTCCAGACCTCTGCTGTTGGCTTGTTTCCCATTGCCAATTTCCAACACAGTGATCCAACAACGCTACGTGATAACATCGCTGACAGAGCCCTAGTCAGCAGCTGCAACATAGGATGTTGTCATTTGAAATGGTGACACTGACCTGGGGTTTGATAGATGGATACAATTATTACCAACACACCCCCAGCATCACCCAGTCACCACGGTGTGTTTCACCGCAGGTCAGACTGCAGAAAAAAACAAAAAAACACCCTGTTTACTGCAGCGGTTGAGGTGGTTATCCTAATTTATCATTTTTCAGAACAGGTTTTACTTTGTGATAGCGTAAATGTAATCTTTTAACGGCCATTGATGACAATTAGAATCTGGATTTGACTGTGATGCCAGTGGAGAATGTTAGTTTTGGTTTTGTAGGTTTTAAAAGTCTCAAGCTGCCTCTGAAGGAAACATCTGGCTCATTGTCTCTGCTGAGTAGTGCACAGTGGGTTTCAGAGCTGGTTTATTAAAAAAGCTGCCTAATTCATATTTGGTCATGTGGGTAGGGAAAAGTCAATCGGAAAAATAAAAAAAAATACTACACACCTTAATTATGTGACCGCAAGCATGATTTGAAAGATGATCGAGGCTAAATGGGAATAGTTTTTTTCTTCAATGTAGTGTGAAAAAG
The DNA here is from genome assembly GCF_947347685.1 of Pleuronectes platessa. Lineage (NCBI taxonomy): Eukaryota > Metazoa > Chordata > Actinopteri > Pleuronectiformes > Pleuronectidae > Pleuronectes > Pleuronectes platessa. The sequence goes on along the minus strand of NC_070645.1, from coordinate 3,992,461 downwards.
GTTTAGAATACAATTATCTGAAAAAGTCTAAATAGCGTTCATATTGACAATATATGTAACTATTTTTCCCGATACTATCCCTTCCCCTAACAAAAGCTAATCATGCTATCTATATGATTGTGGTTGCAGTCAGTATTAGGAGAGCTACTTTGAGTCTAAGCTAATTTTAATCCTACATTTAGCATCAAGCAGCACATGGTTTACTACTTGGAACTGTGCATGCTGACCCTTTCCCTAAAGCTACTTCAAAAATTATTGTTAAGCAAGTATAAATGTATCTAGAGTTGCTAGTCCTTTAACACTGGCTATAGCTAGATTAAGATAGCACTGGTATTATTGTTGTTGGAGAAGCTGCTCAAGTTATTTGTAAAACACAAGACATCTTAGAAGTTAGTGTGATGAACTTGTCAACAGTTGCTCATTCACTTTTACAGCGGCGAGGCAACATTATCATTTGTTGGGAGGTGTGTTTGTGGTAACCTAAAGAGTATAAAAGAGAGTTGGGAACACACAGCTAAACAATGCTACTGAATATTCATGTGCTATTTATTTATTTATTTGGAGGTTTGTGTCATGTTTTTGCATTTTCATCTGATGCATTGCTATTAGAGAAATACTTATTGGTGTCTTGATTGGTTCCGTCTGGTAAAGCAATTTAAGAGTTGTTGTAAAGATGATAAATAGATAATAATATTATTATATTGTTTACAGCTGCTTTAAAGAGTCATTGTACGGATTTACATAGCATAAGCATAACATCAAAATAATTGACCATAAGGATTTGATTATCTTCTGTGAAAACATATTTTTACAAGATATCATATACAAAATCAGTTACATATTATAAAATCTTTATCTTCCAAAGGAAAACATTGTGGCTGACAAATATATTGATAAACACTCCAAACGTGCTTAAAGCTAAATTATGATGTGTTTAAAATTTACTAAACTGATTATATATATTGCATATGAATGCTAAACACTATCTGCTAAAATGTAAAGAGCACAGCTGGTATGGTTTACTAAGACATAACATTCAAATCACCTCAAACACTGTTTTTAATTGCCATAGCAGATGTGTGGTTTTGGGCTGCACTCTGAATTTTCACTTAAAATGGAATATGGAAGGGAAAACATAAATATATAATGTTTAATATTTGACTTCAAGGTATTCAAGGCTTAACTCTGCAGGCCAAAATATGAGTTTGATTTATTCTATTCAAAACCTAGCAAGAAGGGATTGTGATTAGGATTATTCCAAGGTATCACATCAGCACATACAAATCCAACTAACTATACAAGGTAATATTTAGGGAAACCTCTTGGGTTCAAATTGACTGAATCAGATGGATAGGAAAAATTCTCAGGACACTACCTTGTGCTATTTTTTCTCTGTCTCGTTTTAATTTAAGGGGTAACTGCATGTAAATTCCTAATATATTACAAACATCAATTTGTATTGTTCTGTGTCTTGATTGCCTCATCTTGACAATCATGCTCTTATTCTCTAAATTCCCTGCTGAAAATTAAAGATTAAGCAGCTTCTGCCATTTTTATACTTAAAACAAAATCAGGGGAGCAGATTGCTTTATTAATTTCTGTAACCAAGCCTGTGTCAAACTTTGTTTGCAGAGCTCTATATTTGCCCCAAATCACCAGATATCACTCGACTGCCTCCAGCTGATAAAAACTGCGCCACCAGGAAACGTATACGAATTACAAAATATTACCAAATTTCAGCCATTTTGGCCTCCCTGTGCTGCAGGGTTGTCTTCCAAGTGTCACTGCTTATTTCTACCCAGCCTATTGCCTGACCTTCCCTCTCCACACACAGTTTTTCTTGGCTGCTGACCAGTTGTTGTTGTTGACTGTCCCCGGGGCCACGCTGCAGTCGAAGCCCAGTTGAGCAGTTTCTCTCAGGGCTACAAAGCTGGAAAGCTGGAGCTGCCTTAAGCTGGAGCAGCCCCAGTCTCTCCTTTTAGAATTCCACAGAAGATGGTTTTCTTTTTCTATGGTAAGACAGAATTTTAACATTTTGTGAATTATAGCTGCTTATTGCTTAAGCATTTTAAGATAAGTACAATCAATATGTTTTTATGTTAATTTTTACCGGTGGTGGGGAGGTGGTTACCAACCCCTGCCTGCTGAAGATGGTAAAAACTTTATGGATGGACAGTGGCCATGGTCAAAGTGTTTGTGTGGCAGAGAGTGAGGCAGACAGCACTGCGCTCCTGTCGGTTTCAGTTAAAAAATTCAATGCACGATCCTGTGATTGAGTTATCAGCTTTTACTACAGGATGCTGAACTGCAAACACACATATTCTGTATCTGCATACATAGCCCTTTCTTCCAGTGGAGGGCTGTTTGGATTAAAGTGGATGGCAAAATAGGTAGTTTATTATTAAGGGGCATTTTTTGGTGGTTTTGATTTGGAGTAGAGACAAACATACTTCTACGGCAAAACTCTCTGCAAGCAGATTTTGCAAAGTTTTAGTTTTTCGGGTGCCAGGTAACTTCTTTAGAGGTTGAACACATTGAGCTGCTGAAAAAAGTCTGAAAAGGAGAGAGAGGGCCTGAGGCAGGTTGGCCAGATCATCCATCACCACACCTCCTTCTACGACAATCTCACCTCTTTCATGATCCAACTCCCACCGGAGTTTGATTGTACCAGACCTTGTCAGTCTGACAGAGCAATAAACGGACTGACAACAAGAGGAGATATTCATGCCAGTTAGATAATGCTGTGCCATCCACCAAAAGTTCCCGACAACGGTTTGTAATGAAGTGTTACACAACTTAAACTGCACTCAAAGTAGTTATATTAGTTTTTCCTTTAGTGCCCGTGGAAGAAAAACCCAACTCCTTCCTGCACTCGCAGGAGCTGACAGTGACTTGACAGCTATCAGCACAGGAAAAGACAGCAGCAAGAATTCAAGATTATATCTAATGTTAAATTTTTATCATCAGTTCTTTTCAGTTTATGTCATCTCATAAATGGATAATGCCGTGTTTTAGCTGACATTAGTTTTAGAGCGTAGAAAGATGTCCAATTGTAAAACACTGAACGTCAAAAAATACAAATGGTCTTGAGAATTAGGAGCAGACAGTCTTGCTTAATGGCTTTAAATGAAATCAATAACTATGCACCTGCAGTATTCACAACAGATCAGGTTACTTTGTGAGCAGATAGTGGAGGACCCCCTTACCAACACAATCACAGAAGAACAAACTTTACTTGTGATGTGAAAACACCAATTAATTTACCTTTGTTAAAGTGTATTTTCGAAATTGCAACATCTTCCTCTGAGCTAACTTACTTGATGGACTGAGAAAAAAGGGATAGTGCGGGAGGAATTGTGGGATTTGGTGTTTGATGTATGGACTCTACGTGGACAGAATAAAACTACCAGGTAGAACTGCAATGCGCCATCAATTCACCTTACACATAAGCAAGTACACAAGCTGTCATACCTTTTTTTCTTTTTTTCTTTTGTAAGATGTACAACGCAAGTGTCACAATATGCAGCCCTGTAGAGCAGATGACCGGAAAGAATAGGAAAGGACAGGAGGAGATGACATGAAAGGAAAAGTAGAACCAAGAGGACAGGGACAGAAGGACTAAACGGGCAAAGGAGAGAGGACACTAGCACGTCCAGAGCGTCTCTTCCTGTGACGTTGAACACAACATATGAGACAGAGCATCTACGTCAAGCCATTTTATCACATTAATGTAACAGTATTATGTGTTTGTGATGTTCGACCCTTTTACCACAAGGCACAGCAACAATACAACATGACGTCCAGGACAGTAGCGCCTAGTGATTATCTGTCACACAAAGAGCGCAGGGAGGGTGTAGTAATGCATCACCATCAGCTCAACAATGGCATGAGAGGCCATGCTTTTAATGACTAGATTTCTCAGCCACATATCACTCATAGTTATATGAGCTCAGCTGCGACTCACTCAGACACACGGAATGCTAGAGATGCTGAGTTTAAACAAGGGAGCAAAGTGCATCTGATCTGTGGTGTAGTTCTTTGAAAACCAGACGTGCAGTAAGCTCGGCAAAAGAAAAAGGTTCCTGTGCATGCAGTGATGGATTTCTGTGAGCTCATATCGTGTCCCTCCTTTCCTGGCAACAATGTAAGTTAGAGGTTGCCACAGACTGAAAGAACAGGGCATGGACATAAATCAGAAGGGGCACTTGTAGGTGTCCAGGAAACATGGATATCTGCAAGTCCCGCAGTGGACTCTTGTGTGAGCCTCTGGAGATGAACAACCTGTGCCGGCCGAGCCCTCACTGACCGGCATGCTCAGAGATGCAGCAAAATCAAGGAAGTAGAGGGTCACCTGAAGATGCAGTGAACTGTAGCAGGGGTTATAACATGTAGGTAGAAGTATGTGTCACATACATACACACACGCAAACACACTAAAGATTATGTAAGAATAAAATAATCAACACACACACATAAACAAAAAAGATTATGTAAGAATAAAATTGTACGATACATCTATCAAATTATGAATATAAGTGATTAATCATTAAAGAAAGCTCAAGTAAAAGCTATCACGTTACCAGAATTAAATTAAAAACTAGATTAAACAAGATGGGTATTTAAGTAAATGAAAATACCAATAGAACTCTATTCATTCGAATATGGATTGTGTTCCACAGTTTAAGGCCACACAGTCAGAAAGTGTATCGCAGTGGAGAATCTTTGGGATTGGCCTTGGAACATAAAATGAAATAAAGTGTTTGATATAGGGAGGACCAAGGCCATTTAAATCTTTATAGAATAGTAAAATAACCAGTAAAAGTGATTCTGAATGATACAGGTGCCCAGTGTGATGTGATGAGCTGTCAGGTAATGTGATCCATTGTCTATGCTTGAGTTGAGAAATAGATATACGTAGTTTTCATATTGGTGGTTTTAGGTAATCCAGTAAAAAAGGTAATTCCGATAATCTAAATGACTAGAAGTAATAGTGAATAATCATTTCAGTATCTTTCTGAGTTAAAGAGGTCTGACTTTGGCCAAGATAATATTACAAACTGTTTTGATGACCTTATTACAATGAGAGTTGAATTTAAGAATCCACGTTTATCATCTCTTCCAAATGTATGACTTAAATTGTAATTTATTTGCAGCGATCAGGCATAACCGTTGGATTGTTAATTTACTATTCCCACTTTTGGTCGTCTTAAAATGTATTAATAGTTAATTTAATTTAAAAACCATATATTAATCTCAGTGAAACAGACAATGGGAGCTGGCAGTGCATTGAGGTAATTCGTGGAAATGGCAGTTGACATAGTGATGTGATGTAAATACTATGAGAGCTGTTGTAATTAGGGATGCACCGATTTATCGGCCGAACATCGGTAGCGGCCGATATTCGCCTCGTTTACTGATATCGGCTTATCGGTAGTAAACTTGACTTTCACCGATATCATTGGCCGATGTTCATATTTGTGGTAAAACCGCCGGCGCGGAAGGCGGGCCGTTGGAGGGGACCGGGTACGGCGGTCGGCGGCGGCCACTCTGGACGCGTGTCGGGCCCTTCTCGCGGATCACCTCAGCTACGGCGCCCGCTGGGGGAACCCTCCGTTCGCGCGGGGGGGGGGGGGGCACCCTGCGGTGCGCCTCGGCTGGCGCCTAGCAGCTGACTGAGAACTGGTGCGGACCAGGGGAATCCGACTGTTTAATTAAAACAAGCATCGCGAAGGGCCACGGTGGGTGTTGACGCGATGTGATTTCTGCCCGACACTAAAAACAGGTAAATCTGAGGAGGGCTTGTTAAGTTATCTTGACTCACGCAGTGTAACTTGGCGTAAAAAGTATGAGCGTAGCGTCTGTTTAAGTACTTTATTCTCATGTGCACCGGCTCTATTCATCTGTCTCATGCACAGGTAACAAGGGAATTGACAACATACGTTATACACACAGAAGCCGTAACACATCTAATAAACGGGCAATACTGCTACCGTAAATCAATGAGAAGAGCGTTCTCTATAATGATACTTTAACAGGGCTGTTTTAGACAGGGTAAAAAGGTGCTGTTTTAAATTATCCTTGTGGTATTTTGACCAAAATATGTTACAGTCATTTCATTAAGATCCCAAGGAACCATTTCAACTTGCGGTAAAATGGGCATAATATGTCTCTGTTAAATAAAGTTTAGTTAAATCAAAGATTGTTTCATAAATCTGATTCAATTTGTGCTCATTAAAAGATAAGAGTGATGAAGGGCTGAACATTTTTTAAATAATAATAATAATAATAATAATAATAATTTAAATAATAATTTAATTATTTTTCTGGCACAAAAAGGTGAATGAATAACAACAAAAAGAAAATAAACAAATATCGGTATCGGTATCGGCTATCGGCCAGATTGTTATTTTAAATATCGGTATCGGTATCGGCCAAGAATTTCCATATCGGTGCATCCCAAGTTGTAATGAAAAAGAAATCGGCTGAATAATTCTTCTTTGGGCAATGCTGCATTCAATAGCACAGGCCTCTGATGCATAGGCACTCAGACTGAGTAAAAAACTATGTTAGAGTTAAATAGGAATGAAAAAAGGCTCAAACATGGTCAGAGACATGCCCACTTCTCTGATTAAGTATAGCCACATTGTTAAAAGCCACAATTCTTTGGTCATTTACAACTTGCAGAATGTGTGTTTGTGTTGGTTAAATGAGGAAACAGTTACCAAAGAATGGTGCCTGCAGTCATTTAACCAAAAAAAATGCAGATTGGATTTCTTGATAGGTTTGACCATTGCAATTTTAAAAGCAGTGAGGCAAAGGTCTAAGTGAGGAAACTAGATTGTTATTCACGTTGCACCTTTGGTTGGAATTTAGTATAAAGCACTGCTATGCTGCTAAATAATTCAACAATGGCATCTTCTGACATCACATTAATGGATGATATAATAGCTGGAGGTCCATGGGAAGAGAGTTTTGGAGTAAAAATGTGCTATGCTGACTCTGGTTTTACATGTAGCCAGAGATCAGTTACTGGATTCAAGACTGATAGTTGTTTTAAGTTGTTTTGTTTTTTCTGAAATTACACTTTTTTTAAATGCTTAAATCTCTCTATGATTTGTATAGATTAAAACCAAAATTTGCTCCACTCTCCTTTGTCTTAGCTTTTTGACCATTTCTGTTCGGTTTACAAACTGCAGTGCTTCTCCATGGTGATTGATAATGTAGCACTTCACAACGACCGGTTTTATACTAAGGCATTTAGTGTAAAATCAAAAGTGTTAAATAAGACACATGCATTGTTCAGAAACTGGTCCAGTGTATTGTCAAGATAGTGCACTCTAGGTTCTTCCTTACGAAGACACTGGCAGCGAGATCCCAGAATTGAAATTATACAGATTTAAATAATTGTATCATCACCTGTAAGAACATTGGACATTTAGTCATAAAAGTCAGAGAAAACTGTACTTGTTTTAGGGGCTGATGGTCACAGTAAGTTTTTACTAGGGGTGTAACAATTCACTGATATGAATCTGAAATCGATTTTCACAAAAATGAGTGACTACATCTATATATGGAGCCCTGAATCAATCTAAATGTACTATGAACCACTCAGAATCAGATCAGAAAGTATTTATTGCCAAGTAGGTTTACACCTACAAGGAATTTGCTCTGGTTATTGGTGCATACAATGAACATAGAAACATAAAAACATAAAAACACAAAAACACAATAAATACAACACACATAAGAAAAGCAATAAAAATAATCAATATGTATTTACTCACTATTTACTTCTTATTCACTCCCTTTTTCTAATATTTATACAAAGTAACATTTATTTAGACATAAACATATCTAAATAAAAATATATAATAGATAAAGGATATAAAAAGTGAAGTAAAAAGTGAAATTCAAGATGCAAGACAGTGAACAGTGTCAGATTGCAATATGCAATGTAATGCAGTATAATATAATATAATATAATGTGTTAATTTAACACATCCTTGAGGTGTGGAGGCGGAATAAAAGTCTGAGTCAGGTGGGGGTCCCGGGCCTTGTTGATAAGGCCAATGGTCGATGGTCTGATTTAAAAATACACAGCATTATCCATTAAACTTTCTTTTTTTTAAACAGCAAATCTTTTTTTGATAAAGCTTCAATCTGCCATGACCTTATCTCCAGGCACTGAGGGGTCTTATATTTGTGTTTCTGTTGAAGGCTGTCGCTGCAGTCGGAAAATACACATTGCGTTGGAAAAGACCTTCTTAAAAGCTTCAAACAGTTGCTAGAAGTCGTTTCAGCTGGAAGACGTAAGAACTCACAACCCACTCTCCCCTCTGTTAATCCAATATGAGGTTATCTTGAAAACCATGCACTGTGATGTATGAAACCGTTTGCTCAGGACACTTATCATATGGTTGAGTCATGCCAAGTGTGGTGACAGTGTAATCCTGCAGAGACGTGGTAAATGCAATGCTAGCAGTGTTGACACGGGGAAGTTAAGTGTTCTTACAGCTATACCAGTTTAGCGCAGAGCAACCGTGTCGTTTTGAGGTACTTAGTCTCATAGCGTCCTCCCACTGCGTGAACTGGGTGGCACTGTGGGTCATAGGGGATGTTCTACACAAAAATGTTCTGAGAAATTCTTCACATTTCAGATTTTTGTGGAAAACCGACATTGGCACAAGGTGAACCTGATCTTATTTTGAAAAAAAGCCAAACATTTCTGTAAAGCAATGTTGATTTGAGTGGCTCGGTTTGCAGCTCTTTGTCAGACAATTGCAAATGACCTGGAAACACAAAACAGACACGCAATGGTACTCATTTGTCATTGCGGCATCCACTGGCTTCTGAGGAAATTTGTGGATAATGTGCCTCACATTACGCACTGCACTCACACCATTTCATCCATCACCGATACTGACTTCCACACCTCATTGCATTTATTATTATTCTTTAATACATTTCAGTTTGTTTTTTCGAAGTTTGAGATGCATCTTCTGTCTTTGTTGGGGCCCGTGAGCCACTTTGACTAAACTGGGAGATCATTCATTTCGAGATATACGCGGGTAATATTGTGTTAGTGGGACAATGTGCTGTGTTATGCGCTGTGCGGTTTTCTGATGAGTTAATCTGGTTTAGTTTAACACTTTGCATGCACCAGAGCACTTATTCCTGTTTAATTGGCCGTGTGCTACAAAACTCGTTGGACGGGGAGACTGGGCTCTCAGCTACAGTATAGCTGTTTTCATCACGTGCGGTATTCCCTCGTGTCTGTTACATAGTCAGCCTAATGTGGTTGTTGTGCTGTGAGCGATGCACACCGAGATGTTGTATGGATATATTTTTGAAATGCATTTTATCTCGGAGGCAGTGACTAAAGAGACACGTTTCTGGTCAGCAGCTGTTGTGTCTGCCTGCAGATACTGGCTGAGGCAAAGTGTTGATCCACCTGTGTGTGGATTACCAGAAGAATTGGTTCCCCCGGTACGATTTGCAGTGTGACCTCCTTGAGTTCGATCGACGGGTGGCAGAGTGGGTTTTTATGGCAAGAGCTTGCTTGGCTTCACTTCTCCTTTTTAGGCCACCTGGCTAATCCTATACAAGTACCAACCACCACACCTCAAGGAGAAGAGGAGGGAATTAAGTGGTGAGATACTTGGGGAGTTAGAGAGGTAAGATACCCGGTTTGTAAAATATGAATTCCACACATGACCCTGCTATTATGTTTCCCGTTGTCATTGCAGGAGCCAATCAGCGTTCAGTTCTACAATTAGGATCCAAACTTTGTCCAGTCAGGTGTTCCGCTCAGACGGAAGCCATCTTATCACCATTGAAGCAGTCAGTTGCTGCAGACTGTTGTTCGTGTTCCTGACTGACAGTGTTTGAATGTTAATGATTGGACACATGTTCGAGTATAATGGACACAACAGAGTCAGTTGGAAATAATTGGACTGTGAGTTCAAGTGGAAGGTTTGCCATTTTAAGTGCATCAACTAGGTAAAGAGAAGTGCAATTGCCCTGAGCTATTTTATCTCATTCACGTTCAACCATGTTCGTGTCCAGCAGAGAGAGGCAGAGAAGTGGCAGCGGCAATGACAAGTCAAGGAATTATGTCCTATAGGAAAACATACCGAGTGGAAATTTATGAATTTCAGGGCTAATCTCTAAAGAGACTGCTCTGATGTTCAAGATGAGGTCACATAACCAATTGGGGAATCTGTATCCCTTTTATATTTGACTATCGGTACTAATAGGCTTGTACTGTAGGAACGTAATTAGTGGAATTGGAGTAAACAAATAAAGTTAAAAAAATCGCGGAAGGTCTGTTCACTTTCCTAAAATTACCAGCACTGTTTGTACAGGCCATAATATAATTCCTCACCTTGGTTTCCCTTCTAACTCCACATTACAGTTTAACAGTGTGAAAATAACTTGGTGCCACATAACACATCCCCTACTCAGTAATGGACAAGGATCCAAACATCGAGCCGACACCGCAAATGAATTTATTCCATCTGTGACTCCTTAATGTGGCGCCTAGCTTCAGAGACTGAAGTTATTTTGCCAGTAGGCTGGGCCAGCAATTAGGATGCATCGCAGAGCTTCTATTCACCTCCTATATTAATCCTCTGACATTCTACAGATTGCCGCAAAACCTGAAATCTGAAAATACCAGCGCAGCAGGGTGTGCTGGGACGACTCCTGCCACCCACACACCACTGACTTAAAATGTGAGAAGGCAGACACAGGGAAGAGCAGAGGAAATGAATGTTGAAAGCTTGGTTGAACATTCTTGATCTTCATCCAGAATATGGTTGAGCTGGTTAAGTAGCCAAAAATCCTGGACAAAATATTTGTGTATTTATTTTTTCTTTACATTTAAAGTTGAGCTTCGGTAAAGATATAACCAAATCTTGTAATTTCCATGATTTAAATACTGGTGCCTGCTGTCTTCATTGTAATGTTGTAGAATACTCTGATGTTGTCTTTCAGGTTACTAGTCAAATTTGACATGATTTAGTTCAAAGTGTGTAAAGATGTTGTTTGATTATCATATTGTCATTTAAACTACTACTTTGTATTACAATGGACACTATACATTTTTTAACACTTTTACGTGTAGGGGTAGGCTGTTCCAATACCTGTTGGGACGGAGGGTAGGGCCAATACATAGAGCTTTATAGCCCACTAAAAGGAGATTTTTCCGACTCACATTTCAAACAGAGGGACATTTGTAACGAGTCCTCCTTCCAGGTCTGTGGAATTGATTTCCTGGTCTTAATATGGCGACGCCTGCGAGCTAGTTCTGGCAGACAACTCGAGCTGCGCTGCGCCAATCATATTATATACATCATGTGACATACATCATGTGACATTCCTCAATCTCCACAACCATCTATAATACACACCCACCTTATCAGGTGGTCTATTTAACCAGAGAGACATTTCCCATCAACCCCTCTTGCTCGCACTGCTGCTGCAGTATTGTTACCTGTTGCTACAAACCCTCCACCGCCCCAGCATCCACCTGTAGGCTCCAACGGGGGTTACAAGTATTTGCTCATCACTCCCATCATTCCTGTGTAATCATATGGGGGAGTGATTAAGTTGGAGCCTAGATGCCAAACACTAAATCTGTTGTAATAAATATATTACATGATCGAACGTGAGTTGTCTGACTGAACTTGTGCTTGGCAGCACCTGAAATCTCACTGATAGCTTCTCGGATAAGGACATGTTGCACCACCAACAGTTGTAGCTCTTTGAGTGGATAATTAGACTGAAACATCTCATCTATTGGATGAATTAACATAAAACTTTGTCCAAACATTCAGATTCCTCAGAAGACGTTTCCTCTTTCATCACTGAAATGATTTTGATTGAAACCTCTCAACAACTGGTGGACACATCAACAATTGAAACAGATACATGAGTCCGTCCCCAAGACGAATTGTAACAATGAATAACAATATTAACCAATAGATGACTTTGTTTTCAAGTTCTTTTGTCCAGTACTTATTTGATGTATGATCAAACGCCTTCAAAATAATGACATTCAAATCAGTGTCACATTTCAGTCCCAAGGATCCACTGGCTGTGCTTGCTGTGGTATCTTTGTTTCTCCATAACCTATTTTTATTATGGCTGTTTCTGTCTACTGGGGACATATGGAGGTACATGTACATCTGCTCAGGATGAGACTTTCCTGTTGTGTCCAACAGCTGTAGAAATAATGTTCACCATCTTCATTTATTTACTTACTTTCTGTTCTTTTGATACAGGTTTGTTTGTTGCTTTCACTTTTCTTATCTGCTGAGGATGTTTTCGTATTCCAAAATATGAGATATGCACAGCACAAAGTGTAACATGAGTTATGCACTTCAATCCACATTCCAATCGCTACAGTCCACTCAAACTTCCTCAAATGCATACATTTTGTTGTGTTGTCCTTAATATTTGTATTGCCTATTCTATATTCTGTTTGTGTACTTGTAGTCTACTTATCTTATTCCCATGCTGCACCTTACCCCGTTTTGCTGCTGCAATGATCCAATTTCCCCACAGGGATCAATAAAGTTTCATCTCTCTTATCGAGGTATCAAGAGGTTTCAGTTATCTTGGCGGCTGTTTCATAGTGAAGGACACAAGTTTTCAAAAGGGAACTGTAATATCTGTTTGATCACTTAAAGTGGGAAGGACAAATGAGATGCATCTCTGTCCCTACACTCTTCCATCACCACGATAGGTGAAAATTCTATTATTCCCTCCTTTCAGGAGATTAGTACAGCAGTCCGAATGAATTAATGGCCTCTTCAGATACTTCCATAAACCCCCAGCATAGTACTGTGGTCATGATGTACATCTATCAGTGCTTATAAGGCTGATAATCACACAGTACTGAATACTTCAGGTATCTTCCATGTTTTCTTACAGTGTACTGTTACTGAATCAGAAATCAAGGTGAACACTTGAAAGACTCTTATTTCAGTTGTGAAGGCCAGACTGTTCTGTTCAAGCTAATAGAGGATACAGTATGTGCTGTCAGCTCCCTCGTCAGACAATATTTCTACAGTTTTTGGACAAAATTTTCAGGTATAGCGTAATGAAAAAAGCAGAGGCTGCAAACGCAATCTACTGATACACACACACACACGCACGCACAAGCACACACACACACACACACTTCAAGATTATGTCCTTCCCCCTCTGTGCCGGTCAACAGTGATTCTGCTCCTCTCCAATCCCCCACATGCAGAACCGATCTCCACAATAACCCGCTGACCAAAAATCCATGTTCCTGGATGAATTGAGCAATGTCCCTTCACAAACAGCAGGAAGAAATCCTCTCCTGTTTGCAGGAGTGCGCATACGTCTGCTTGTCTTTGTCGCTCTGTTAAGTAACGTGTCTTATAAACACAAAGCAACCCCCAAGCCCTGCAGGGGTCCTAAGAAACCTCTGTCCCGTGACGTGTTCACGCCAACCAGCAAAGTGAGTGCAGGCCAGCAGAGGAGCGAGGAGGGAGGACATGCGGCAGGGTAATAGGGTACAGTACAAGGACACCAGACATGTAACGTTGGCCTGCCCCAATCCAGAGACAGTGGTGGCCACCATCCTGCAGCTGCAAGTCGGTTCCTCCAGTACTGCATGGACTTGATACTAAAGTATTGGTTCTTGTGAGATCCCCAAACTGCGTGTAAGATAGTGTTTACATCCTTAAGGTGGGGTTTGTCATTTCTTTTTGAAACACAATCTTAATTAGTTAAAATCCTCTTCATGTTACAAAAATCCTTTATAAATAGTTGTTTTACAGGACTGAAATAAATATTATTCAGTCTGAATGGAATCATCGATTGGAGCATCTGTTGGTCACTAACCAACATGCCCGCTCATACCCTGACCATGCTCTCATTGCCGTGACTGGAGTCTTTGGACATTCACCGCTGAAGCAGTGACGATAGTCAGAGGTTAGCGAGCAAACCTGCTGTTGATGGCTTATTTTAGAATAAGCAACCAAAGCTTTATCTAAGGAGTCTCTTATTGGCATCATAGGCGTCACAGTAGCTGACAGCCTAAACATTTTACCATCTGGATATTGTAAGAATGCAACTGGTCTCTTTGGCTGTTGCCTGTGATTTCTCCCACAAGCTTCTGTTTCTTGTTGTGTTGCTTCAGTGTTTCACCTTGCAGCAGTCTCCATCACAGCAAATGAAGGAACATAAAGGCTGCAATTGCTTGGAAGAGCCATTTGATAATAAAGCAAAGCAAATTGTCGGCCTCCTCCAAGGAGTTTATGACATGTTTATCACTCATTGCACCACAAACAAGATCCGAATCAAAACATAATGCGTAAGTGTAAATTATAAGAATCATAAAGAGTCAAATTAAATGGGAACGAATTCAACCAAAAAATTGAAGTGAACCGAGTGAGAGAGGTGCGTTGAGCATTAATGTGGCTTGAGTCCACTCTGTTATTAAATTTACCTCACGGGTGTTAATGGCAACGGTTGTTCAATCAATTGGAGAGAAAAGGCTGCAATGTGTGTTTTGTTGACCCTCACAGCACCACGGAAACAGTGGGTGGGTAGTTTCGGAGAATCACCAGGGAGGAACCCTCTGAAGGAGCTGAAAACGGAACCCTACAGTGTATAGGCCTGTGTTGAGTTGTGTGTCTGTCGGGGGGAAAAAAGATTATGTTCTACATGTACTACAAAGCCCCAGTAGCCAAGGTGCTACTTCACAGTGTACATAAAATAATCACTGTACTGAAGAATTGTCTTAATATGTCTCAAAAGTCCACCACTGACGTAGCAGTCAAACAAAAAAGAAGAGATTGGAGACCTCTTGGTAATGCTGCAGTGTTTATTGATGTGCATATTTGTGGGTGTAATGCAAATATGAATAATAATCCGTCCACACAAGCAGAGAGTAAAGGTGATTTTGTGAGTAATTCTGATGCTAATAAATGATGCCAAATGTAAAAAAAAAATCAAAACACAAAGATCAATCTTCCACTGGGAGACAAATAAAGACAACATCAAAGTAAATCACAGTATAAAGCAATGTTTTTTTCTTCCCCATGAATGCCTGCAGGAATAATGAGGAGGCAGAGAAGTGTATGTGCTGCCTTTCACTCATGAGTGAGTGTATGGGTGTTCTTTTGAGGAACGCTAACTGCATATAGCTGAAGTAATAACAAATTCTCAGAGACAGAGTGTTCTTTTACTCAATAAACACAATTCACTGACTCTGGTATTTTAGATGCTCGTAGGCTGTGTCCTAAATCACTGGCTAATCATCAAATAGACCACTATACAGGAGAGCTTGTGTAAGTTGAAAGTAGCCTATAATGACTGTCTTAGGATACTCCTGAAGAAACCCAGGAGTACTAGAGCCAGTGAGCTGTTCTGTAATATGGGTCTAACCACCGGCATGGCCTTGCTGAGGAACCTTACTTTTAAGATTATTAGTCGGCTGGACCGCTCTACAAATGTTATAACTGATCTGATGACAGACCCTGGGCGCAGCTCTGTCAAGTACACATCTAAGATCTGGGAACACTGACATGAGTGCCTTTTTTAGCCCTTCTTTCCTCGTATATTTCTATGTAATGTATTGTTTGTATGTATTGTTTTTTATCATGTGGGCCTTAAGCCTGTAATACAGTTTATATATACAGTGAGTTCACCAGTTTGTAGTGCTGTCCAAACGTTGACATAATTTATACCCTATATAGTGCCCTCATTTTTTTTCCTCAATGCATTGTGTCAAGTAGTGTACAACCGATGGTAAATAACCGAGCAATATATACCATCATGCATTGCGCTTGCGGCGGAAAGACGATAGGAGAGAGGACAGCAGGAATGGCCTGACCTGTCAAATGTAAATTAGAGGGGAGGCACATCACAGCGACAAATAAGTTTATTCTACATTTAAAGATGAGAAGTTCAGCCAAAGCATTCATACTAATTCAAAAGTTCTTTAGTTCTTTCCCCCTGACGTTGTTGTTGTTCCCCATACCCTTTCCTTGTAGTTCTCAATTTAGATGCCCCAATAAAGAGAAGAAGGTGTTAGTGAGTAAGTGGGTGATTACAGACCCAGCCATAGGGTTAGGTTGTTACCGCCCTTAGTTCTTATTATCTGTGTGTGTCGGGTGTCTGTGTGTCCTGCTGGCTATGGCTCTCCAGTATCTGCTCTCTACCTATTCATCTGTGCACCTGCTACTCATCACTCATCTGCCACCCAAGCGGCTGCAGTACTTCAGACCTGGATCTTCTCTCCAGTCGCCACTTGATCGTTCACTTTACGCTTGACGTACAAATGTTATGGCCGAGTTTCTCGATTAGTCTTCCGTGTCACCCGTCTGCGGCTGCTGATGCCCACTCTCTCTCCAGCTGCATGCGCTGCTTCACCTATCTGCACTCTGCTTTCAGTACCTTGCCTTCTCAAACCCCGGCCTCTACAAGTTTCTACTGTTGACTCAGGCAACAAAAATTTCCAAACAAACGTGGGAATGAATGAAAAGCTCAGAGGTAAAATAGGGAAATTGAGGGTCGGAGCTGAATGGAAGAAGTATTCAGATCCTATACTTCAGTAAGTGTATCAACACAGCTAATTTGCTATGTTAGTTGTGCATGCAATACTTGTGAGAATTATACTCCACAAGCAGATGAACCCACACCAGGTTCAGCCTCTAACTCCTCTCTCTGGGCTCAGTTAGACGTTTGTCATGAGGGAAAACATGCATGTATGCAACGTGTATTACATAAACGTGGTTTGATTGGCTGGAGCCTGCAGTTGAGTATTTAATGTGATTCACTGGTGCCTGTACTGTTAAAGCAGCATGCTATTGTTGATGTAGCTGCTGGAAGAAAACATTCCTTTCATCGTTCCACAATTAAGTTTCAAAGGCATACATGCAGCACTCCTGTGAAGTACCAGGCAATTTATGCTTCAAATCTAAAGAATCCATCCTTACCTATGGCAAAAAACATTCTGGTTTACACTTGGTTCCAATTTGAGCTCCGAGGTGCAACCAGTCTCCCTTTCTTTCAAATGCAGAGCCCCCCCCCAGCCTCAGCAGTCCATTACAGTTGATCATTCACAAAAGCAAAATTGCCATATGATGAAAATGCAGTTTACCATGAAATACAACTGGTGTTAATGAGTCAGTCAAGCATCAACTGAAGATCTGCACACAAATCAAACGGGACTTTTGGGGGGTTATTTTCAGTCGAGGAGGTAACGTGTATTTTTTTCTTCTTTTCACCCTGAAGGCAGGGATGCAGAAATAGAGCGTAGATGAATAGACGAGAGTGGACAACCGGGGGGGAACAGTGATAAATGAGCTGACAAATGTTGTTTGTGTAAGATCATGATAGCCGTGAGAGAGCTATAATCCACACTGGCGAGCAGAGGGCTGCATGCGCTGGGAGGAAAGCAGACAGAAAAACAGAGGTGAGTGTGTGTGTGAGAGAGAAAGATGGGAATTGAGAGAAAGCTGGGTGCAGACAGAGGGACAGCTAATCCATATCATCAGCAGGATGGGTAAAAGACAACAGGCATCCCTTGCACCATGTTGAAACAGACGTCATCGCATACACATTCAAACAAAGCCTGTTTTGATGAAAAGTGTTTATCCGGGTGCATCGTCTGTGTACCTCAACACATATTGCAAAGCCTTCTCAGCATGAGGCAGATGTATTTCTGCCGGCTTTGGCTGCCATACTCACCTATGTTAAGAATCTGCATTTTATTTTTCATGCCACCCCCAGCTGGGGAGCCAAAGAAGGAATGGATGTCATCATACTGCTAAAATGAAAAGAGCTTTAAGGTGCCATATCTGAGGAGGCACAAACTAAACAAATGCCAGCCCACCTACCTTGTGGTTGTTTTGGAAAACCTGTCCAGCCGTCCCTGGCCAGTTTAACCCTTTCTTAACTACTTACAGGAACATCAGTTGTCCAGGAAGCTTAACTATGGTAAGTAAGCACTGTGCAAGCCTGCCAAGCATAGAAGTCATGCACAGGGGTGTAGTCAGAGAGATACTTGAGGAGTCAGGAGGTTGGTTTTACTGTTTCAACACAATTAAGCAACATTATAATTAAACTGTATTTGCATCATACTTGCATCACACGAACATGTTGTAAATGCTAGTGTGATCAACTAGCTTGCTTAGCTTAGCCACAGTGGTCACCTGCTTACAAAACCCAAACTAAGAATCAATCTTTAAACCCGCTACAAATATAAGAGTAAACTTATTGGTGGTGCTTGTTATTGGATTTGGGGAATTTAACCTTCCCGCAGTTTTAGCCAATATAAGCAATTAACAATAACAATAAAACGTTTTTTTCAGCATCCATCAAGGTCATGTTTAAGCAAATAGCATTTTAAATTTGGTTGCTAGTAAATTAAAGGCTCTTTTTCAGCACATATGATTTGGGAGTTGAACATCACATTCATTCTTCATGTGGAAAGTGCGACAGAAGTGACAAGAATGGTCATTAAATCTTCCTAGCTGGATCTGGTATCCGCTCCAGACTCAAAGGGCGTTCTCTTAAGGCTACAACAGAACGAGACCTCGCAGATGATATGAAAATAATAACAAGGTCTTACATCGACCGTAAGTGGATGCTGGACGACCTCAAGGGCCTGGTAACATCAGCAAGAATGACATTCAAACCAAGCAAGCTCAAGTGTGGTCCCGAAAAGAAGGAAAGTACAGCAATTCTCGGTTAGTATCGATCACTGCCACGATCTCAGGTTATCTTCGAGAAGCCTGATGATGTAGTTTGAAGATTTTCACAAGGACTCAGCAATAGTCAGGAAGACATTAGTCCAAGCTGAAGAATGGATAGGGATGGTAGATCCATCAGTGGAATAGAAAGCCTGGATGTACCAGTACAGGGTCTAACTTACATCCACTTAGTAAAGAGCAGAGATAAGGCCTCCACTGAACATAGCTACTGGGACATAAGTGCAGACATTGAGCAGCACTTCGCACAGGATATGATCAGCACCACGCTGAGATCAGAGCTTCTTATCTGGTCCATATTCATCAAAACACTCCAATGTGGAGAATAAATGGAAAGAGCTGGAGGGGAGATGAGGCTGTATTTGTTACTACTGACCACCAATGGATGAGTGCATGCACAAGGGGTAGAGGGGGAGATGTCTTCCAGTAGAGGTGGGAGCCAGATGCTTCCCAAGAGAGTGCCGGGGGGGAAAGCACTTAAAAAACTGGTCATGAAATGCAGTAAGATCTGCAGCACAGGGCCACAAGGAAACGATGGCATCACAATAGCCGTGGCTGAGGAGCAACAAGCAGAAGAGCAGCCGCCTGGCTCAGGTACGGTCTGATGAACTCATCAGAAGATGCTGTCATAGAGCCAAAGCATCTAATGAAGAAGGGGCTGAAAATGAACCGGGGAGCAGCTACAATATTGAGTCGTTTGTTACTAAATCAGTGTAAATTGACCAGAAATCCCTTTATTCTCTTTCTATTCTAAAATACAAATCTTTGAACAAAGATCACCAAGCTTGAAACTTATTTTAATGCATCACCAGTAACATATAGACACAATTCGTTAAAAAATCAGTACATTTTGTAATTGCGGGTCATTAAATATGGTGTCATAATTTCTTATCCTGCATGCTGGAATAACCTGAATTCACAAAGTGGACTTTTCTCATGTGTGTGTCTGTACAAAAATGACACAAAACTGATATTGACCAGGAAACCATCCTGCTACATATTGTGTAATAATTGACATCAATGTCCATGTGTATTGATCGAAAAAACTGTATCCGCAGTATCCCTGCATCCTCTGGGACTGAAGAAATGACGTTAAGCTTATGTAGATTGATAAATAATGTCTAAATGATGTGACTATGAAGTCAGGAGATAATGTAATATTGTAATAAAAAATGTACTTCTGCAAACAATAAGATAAGAGACATAATGTACGACTTATATAGATGATCTAATCATTCATTGTTTGGAGCCCTCCATCAGACAAAACCCCATGCTCAAAGCACAAATCTATAAGGTCGTTAAATTACCCAGTAGAAGCCCTTGTTTCCAGGTAGCATTGAATAGGATATGTCAATAAAAGTAAAACCTTAACTAGGCCCCTCTACACATCATATAAAGTATGGAGCCAACATGTGCATATTCAACATCCTTTCGCAGGGTTGGCTTTAACAGGGCTCTTCGGTAAAGGTCAGAAGGAGACAGCTGAATATGTTAATTAGCTAAAGCTAGCTAAGTACAATTGATAGAATTGACTTGCACCCCCAGCTTCAGCCAGCAACATCGACAGCTTTCGGGTGCCTTAACAGAAAGCAGTTCCAATCAATCCCGTCTGCGTGGCCCTGCTGCAAAGATTATTCAGAATACGTAGAGTTTGAGAAAGTCGGTAAATAAGAGGGCTACTCTTTCGACCGTCTGTCCTCCTCGGCAACAAGTGTTGGGATCATCTGACTACAGATTTAAATGTGGCATTTAGAAAAGTGAGGGTGCTCCATGTGTCTCTCTGAGCTCTTTTAACAATTTCTTTGATGTCTGTGGATATTTATAAGCTGAGCTAGAGATTGTGTTTGGGCAATAACCAAAAAGTAAGACGCATCATCTGGATCTTGATAAGGTTTCCTACCAATTACAGTTGGAATAAATCTTTATGGAAATTACTAATTTTGCCGTTTGCTGGGAGACATTGGGACGTGTTAAATGAGGAAAGCAGAGACAGTCTGCCTTATTGCAGAAATGGCTCAAGGCATACACACACACACACACACACAAACACTAATATGACGGAGCCAGAATTGTGTGTTTTCCCAGCACTCATCTTGAGCCTTATCTACTTTGTCAGCCGAAACGGTTTTAGCAGTTCAACCTATCAGCTGCCTCTTTTTAACACTAAATTGCAAGTTCTTGATAATCCCAAATCCTTTGATCAAAGTTTTTGGTTTCAAAATGCTGATAGATATTCTACTCTTGTGGACAGGCTAAGTGGTAGCTGTGGACCTCGCAATAGGGTTGTCAGACACACAGCAAAGGGCGCAGAGAGATGCTTAGTAGCAAAAGCACAGTGATTTGTCGAGGAGGGACTTATTTATTTTGTTAGTCATGGTTTGTGGGTGAACTGCCATCATTTGATCAGCCATGAAAGATCAACAACTCCTGTCTGGTTGGATTTAGAGCAGGACAGCTTTAAACAAATTCAATGTCACAACTTAATTTTTTTCTTTTCTTTTTTTTTTAATGGTTACATATCATTTGAAATAGTATGGGGGTACTCTAACAAGTGAAGAATGCACTTCCACATATCTGAGGGATTTACATGCATGAAAAAGTATAGCAGGGGTTTTTCTTACTTTTGTTCACTTGTGGTGGGTCAAGAAAAGGGTAGTTCTATATCTTTAGAAAACCAGTTCAGTGAACAAACCTGCCAGTTGGGAATGGCCTGTGGTAATGCTGGTTGCAGATTTTTTTTCTGAAACTATAAAAGTGACCCGCTGGACTCAGTCCTCAGAGCCCTGAAACTGAACACATGCTGCCGCACAAAGACATGCTCATTCAAAGTTCAGTGAAGCTCGACTCAGTACCCTGAGTCCTGAAGTGGAGATCAGTGCCCATTGTCGTGAAGAAGCTGTTGTTGTGAGTCACCAAATGTGTTCAAAGTTAATAAATATTGAACGTAATGCGTGTCCATATTGCACCAAATTTAGCATTGCACATCCTCGAACCCCTTAAGGATAAACTTGTCAAATATGAAGCCAATGAGATGAACATTTGTTCAGATATGCCAGCCAAAGACAGGCAGACAGAGATTTCTAGAATTATTCGATAGGTGCACTTCTTTGTTCTCTTGCTTAGAGCCATCTGAAATGATTGAGGTCACTATCTTGTCACGAGGAAAAAAATACGGTTGTATACATTTTTTTACAACTAGTAAGCTTTGCATGAATATTAAGAATTGACAACTTGACAACACTAAACATTTCAGTTCGACTCGATTCTGTGCTTAATAGGCTAGCTAATTGTACCCTTACATCTCCATTTAAAAATATTGATTTACAAAACTTGTCATAATCAGTGTATACGGTGGTGTTAGACTTTCCCTTCATCTGTGCAGGTTAGCAAAATGAAACAAATATTGTTACAACCAGTTTCCTCATTATCATGAAACTGCAGTTATTTGTAGACCTCAAAGCACGGTAATTTAAATTAGTATTAATTTCATTAATTGAAGAGAGGTAACATGTCAATAATATCTTCATTTTATGGTAGAAATCAAAATACAAAAGTTGGACATCCAGTAAAATCTTAGACGGCTGCCTTGGTGTCCCTCCCCCTTTTCACAATCCCTCCCATTTATAATATATTTCTATTTAATTTTTCCATAATTAGTTTTCCCCTATTTTTGATATTTCCTTTATTTATAATTTCAAAAACACGCCACAGCAAATTATATGTATGTGTAAACCTACTTGGTAATAAACCTGATTCGGATTGTTTAAATCTTTAAAGACAGTGTCAACTTTAATGCATGTCCAAAATTGTCCATAAAGAAATCCCATCATAAAATGCTATTCTTCCATCATTGCATTTACTTTTAAACCAGGAGCTTTAGCTATTTCCCAGTGACTCTAAATCATTCTTGATGATGAACCCCATCCAACCATGATTTTCGAACGTTACAATGCCACCCTCAGACTAATACACAAAATCAGTCAAGTTGATGCTTCCACGAAAACGAACTCCCTCTAACATCTTTAGGGGGAACTTTTTTCATTTAATTTCAAGTTTGTATGTTTCACAGGCGTGGTACAAGGATAGCAAATATAAAATAATTTCCTCAATACCACGAGACCCCCCAACTTCATTTGTCTGCCTTTTATTTTTATCACGTTAGCTCTATTTTGACAGGATGCAAAATTAGTTTGTCCCCGGGGTGATCCATGTGGCAACATAATGAGGTGCTGAAGTGTTTAGCAGCAGTGTCTGAGCATAAGCAGGTAGAAATTAATTCATCAGCTGACAGGAAGGAGCATAGTACAAATAGTTTTATGCCTGAACTGCTCCACTTGAAGGCAGGATACTGAGGGTTTATAGCCAAGTCCAAACAGCCCATGTGTAATTTATGCCCCAGTGTTGACCCCTATCAGTACTGTGAGACCCACTTATGTCCTGGCAGTCAGCACAAGCTCATTCAAACACAGATACCGTATATTTTGTCTTTGCAAACAAATCGCTTTAACGCCGGGTAAACGTGGAGGAGTATTCTGATTAGAGTTATGGACATGTAATTGGCGATTGTAAATATGAAAGTAATTGGTTGACATTTTCATTATCATGTGGCGTAGTTTATTGTTGGCAGGTATGTTATATAGGCAGAGCACCTCTCCACATTAGCCTATATTTCAGAGCATACTTGGAAAAAAAAGCGAGAACAGTTACATTTTGTTGCTTAATGTGTCCGTACCACTTATTTGAAATAATTATGAAAATGATTAAGGAAGAATGATTAATAATTGATGAGGAGAACTTGTAAAATACTGCTGTGTTTTCTTCAATATTATAAACATAAAGGTGTGTTTGGGACATCAATTAAGTGCAATCATTTTTTCTATGTTTTAAACTAGATGTCAGGGATGATGAGCTCCACCCATTGTTCTACCAAAAGCTGTGACTGGACAATTGATATTTTCATTTTGGTATGGTTGATGCATGGAGTGTAGCATGTAACGTGGTCATAACATGGATGGAGAAGCTCTGTGGCAGAAGCAGAGGCTGGCACTTGCACCAAGGTATTTTCTTCACAAATTGAAAATGTGCGTAAACGTTATGTTGCTGTGACCGAACAACAGCTCCACTACAACAACACTCAGATTTTGCTCAAGGACAAATGTTTTGTCTTCCTTCTCAATGATTCTACTTTGTCTAACCTTTTAAGCTTTTTTATTATATACCTTGCTTGTCATGTTAAAAATCCCAAGGAGTTCTGATGCCTTAGGAAGTCTCATCAGTCACGTGAACCTGAAAGCCAATTTGTCCCGAGAGTCTCTCCCCAGCACACAACGAAATTCCCTGTCACATTTCAGTCTGTGGACAAAAAGGTTCAGAGCCCTTGAGGCTCTTGACCGGTTCAGTAAAAACACCAATGACATTAAGAAAAGGACATTTTAGAAAAATACTGGACAGGGGTAAATACAATACAGAGGATGATGACAAGGAAATCCCTCTTGAAATGTACGGTGTGAAAGCTGGAAGGAAGGGGAAACATATATTGCAACATATTTTTCATCGCCCTGTGAAAACCAGGTTTAAACTATGACCCCACACTGTGATCCAAGTTGTCCGAAGTTGGGACCTCAAGTTCAGCAATGCACGATTTTTTAACTTATTGAGTCTTCTACCTGCTGCATTTAAACTGGCACAGTCATCCTGTAACACACTGCTACAATGTCTGTTACCGCCCAATGATTGTTAATGGATGGTTGGATGTGCTGTTTCTGATGTGACTTGGTTGACAATATCCTTCATTTAAATAAATAATTGTTGTGTTTAAACAGCTATTTGACCGCTGGGTTAATTGACCACCCATGAGAGCCAGATGGTAAACACAGCTCTTCCTCTTTATCTTGAATAAATTGCCAAAAGCAAACAAAACACATGAACTTAGCTGGTAATAAAATGGACTAATGCTTCAATGCCAAACTGCACAAAGTGGAAGAGTCGCTTTTATTCTCCAAACACCAGCATGCATTGTACCCAGGCCCTTCATCAGGGTGAGTACAGAATCTCTCTAGAAGATGACTGTAATCTCTGTATGTTATCTAATAAGAGCTAGATGGCTTTCCATTGTGTTGCATTCCCTACTCGTGTCTTAGCTCCTCCTAGCAGGGATGTGAAAGGAAGATGCAAGCCGGGAACTCAAGGATGGCAAATTTGTATTCACCAGGAAGTGCATGCTCATTCACCACTGCATCGTACCACACATGATGCTCTGCATGTCAACGGTTAATGTGTAGAGATAAGGGTGAAACAGCAGCAGTGTAAAAAGGAAATGGAGCAGAGCATTAGGCCTCAGGCAGGTGACTCGGGACAGGGGTGGAACAGGAGACCTCAGGCAGACGGACTGGAGGCTGGAGAACCAATGCACAAGACACCAGATGGCTCAGAGGCAGGACAGATAAAAGTGGGTTCACTCAGGAGGCGGAGCAGGAGTGTGACAATGGGTCCCTTCATAGGAAGAGAAGGACACTGGGGTCCAGAGAAGGTGGCTAGTTACAGTTGGTCCAGACTGGCTAGAACCCAGTTTTGAGGCTGACAACTGGAGCATGATATTGTAGCTGTTGGCTGACACAATGGTCTAGGAGGTCTGAGGTATGATAAGGTGTCAGTAGGAGTAGTTGACTGGATGCTATGAGCAGGTATCGGTTCCCATCTAGGAAGCAGGAGTTGACTTGTTGTCTGTCGATTCAGAAACAGACCCAGAAACAGGCAAGACATTGGCCCAGGAACAGACCTTGAAAGAAAAGAGATGTATGTAACGCATGGGCACTCTCCAGAACAGATTGGACATTGGCCAGAGCGGCAGACTAAGGAACAGACTTGGTACGCAGACAAACATCAGCAGAAATTAGAAAAACACTGACTAAAGGCTGTTTGTAGGTGAGGATAATTTTGAAAAAAAAAATATTTATGATAATGTGTATTTGCATGCTGAGCAAGGAAGAGAGCTGATCAGAAGTGGTGACTTCCATCCTAATGTCTGGTGTGAACCGACATACTTAGAACTGTCCATTTGTGATTAAGGCACCCAAGACGCATGTTAATGCAAGGTATGGAGACGCCAACATCCCATCAGTATTTCGTCTGTGTTCCCTTCTTTCAGTGCCAATTCATTATTTTTTCTTCTCAAGCTTATTCTCTAATGTTTATCTCCTGATTTTTTAATCCTGGCTTGTTTTTTTACCCTGAACCATCTTCATCAAAATCACAAAGTCTGACACAAACACGTGCTTCTGAACTTCAACTAACCTTTTATAGTCACGGCTTTGCACACATGAACCTGCAACCTCTCAGCTTCATGAAAAGCTTTGGATTAAGCAGCAAACATTAGAGCACACATGATTGCTTGAGAACACATTGAGCAATGGCCCAAATAAACCTTGAACTGAGCACAGATATGTTTTCCTCCTCAAGCAGCTGAACCTGAGAAGGTTTCACATGTATCTCTCTGCACATTAATGGTTGAACATTCAAGTGAACTTGTAGAGTAGTAGAGACTGAAACGTAATTGAATATAACAGCAAACATTGAGATAACTTTATGTCAAGACGATATATAGCCACTCAACAGCCTGCTGGGACATTGATACTTGATGATAAAGATATAAATGCCTTGAAATATGTAAATTGAAAACCAGGTCAACTTAGTGATAAAATAATTCAGTGCTTTTTAAAAGCATCACCACAGTAATGTTTCTTTTGAACACAGAGCCAGCTGACTAATCAATCTACTCATCAACAGCAGACACGGGGATTGTGTGATAAATCATATCTGCTTCCTATCCTAGTTGGATTCAATCCAGGTAATGGACAGAAAACTATCAAGCTTACAGGTCACTAATTACAAAGAAGACATTACATTTGTTACGTTATCCGGTTATACAACAGAAATAATCTACTGTCACCTAAAAGAAAAAATAGAAGAACAGATCTTATACATAATGATTATTTGTATAAAACAATTTGAATTTGAATCCAGAACAGCAGCAAATCTTTCATCACCGACTGAAAAAAAATAATAATTCAGACTGCACCTCGGCACCCAATGGTAGCAATGCCTTGAGCGCATGGAACTTCCACTGGGGACCAGAAATGTAGTCGCAACACATCCAGCAGTTGTTGAGAGTCTGTACCACTAAGGGGAACACGGCACTGGGGCTAAAGAAGCATTTCATCACACAAAGCACATTTCACACTTGACTTGAATCCATCAACTTAAATTGTTCACAAAAGACTAATAGTCTTCAAAATCAAGGTGTGTTCCAAGTTTATAGCATCAGCTTCAGGGTGCCAAGTTTGTGGCAGCCAGAAGCTCCTTTGATATGGAGCTTGTCCTGCTTTGAATTTGAAAGGCTTGCATCCTGGCACCCACCCAAGCTTGTATTTTATTTCGCTGCCAAACAAAGACAAATGCCACAGTACCTCCCAGAGACTGATATGAATTATGAATACAAAACATGTTAATAAAACATTTTCTCAGGTAATATGGAAGTTTAAACTATCACTTCACGTGTGCTTGCAGATATATTATGCAGTACAATGCACCATTTTTCATTGTGGATTACATGAAAATGAATTATAGTGTGTTGTCTCCCTGCTTGGCAGAAATCAAACAGTGAGCGTTTCCTTGCTACCTGCATTACTGCGGTTGAATGGCAAGCCCACTGCCACCATCAATAACACGTTAGTTTGGCCTCAGATAAAAATGATGAATGCACTGGCATTCCTTTAGACCCTGATTCAGCGGCCATTTATTTTAATATTTCAGCAACTACCGGTCTCTATCGTTAATCACTGTTAGACTGCAGATAGGCAGGGAGGAATCACAGAGAGCTGGGATGGGGTGATGGACGAGAGAGAGAGAGCGGACGGAGGAGGAGGAAGAGGAATGGGTTCAGGGAATGCCACTTCTCATTGGGGAAGCTGTTGCTCATCTGTCGCGGGCTCATTGGGGCATGGCTAAAGGCTCCCGTTCAGTCAAACTCCTCTCCTGTACGCATGACATTTCAATTACACAGCAAGCTTTCATAGCTCTCTCCACAGCCAGATAAGCCAAGACACCAAATGCCACACACTGACTGGACACACACACATACACACACACACACACAGGCAAGCACATGCCCTGCAGGGCTTGTTTGAGCGGACGTCATTCTGGCTTGTGACAGGTGACTGTACTGTACAGACACATTACCACACAGCTGCCTAAAATAGATACTGAATAATGACTTCAGTTGTTTGAATCACTTATTATGTGCAACGGGCTCTATAGAATGCAAGGCGGTAAGACAGTTAAACTAATAATAGGTAGGAAAAAAAAAGTCTGGAGGAAAATAATTGATTTCAACATAATGAGGCTGTGGAAACGACAGCAAAGGACAAATATTATTAGTGGGTTGAAGTTCAGAAAACTATAGGAGCTGGGAATACTGTATGACGGGGCCATCCAATTTAAAATCTGCTGGTATGACACAAGCAATAATTCATGGAATGGGGACATCGGCAAATAATGGACATGCAGTGAGTGGAAGAAAAACATGCCGCAGTATGACCCAGTCCTATTGTGCTATGAATTATAGGTTCTACAAATATATATCTTTAAATGTTTGTTTAGATGTGTATGCTTGTGCAGCCACAATGTAACCCAACAACTCATGGTAGGATTATCATCATACTTGGTGTGAATGTTATCTCCAGATTATTAACTTTTGGGAAATGATGAGTTGGGTGTGGACGTAGGAAAACCCTGTTTGCTTTTTGCTTGCAATGTGGACAGTAAAAGCAGTGAATCGTGATTTTGCCAGAATTTTGCCTTCCTGCTGAGGATAGTAACATCTTAATGGTTGGTTTAAAGGCTAGAGATTCAAGTTACATGTGTCCCAGTCAGTGTGACTGTGACAGAGAAAGAGAAAGAGAGAATGAGAGAGTGACAGCAATATGTATGCCTATGACCCCCCCCTCTTTTGCTTCAATTCTTTATCTGCACACACAGCACCCTCTCTCATATGGGATAGTGGGAGGGTTGAAAAGGGATAGCAGAATTGACAGGTTATCAAGGGGGATGGTTTTTTGGTCATTTTGGTTTAGAGGGGATAACATTCTCCCTGATCCCCCCTACAAATCGCTTACTCGATTGCAAATAGGTCACACAGGTTCAAAACACAAGACAAGTAATTCAAAAATATATTGATTTTTGACAGACACCGTACAATCCAAATGACACCTGCAGTGCACTACACGGGGGAATCAGTGAGGGAACACCGCCTCAAAAAGGGTCAATTTGACGAATGCTTATGCCCAGCAGTTTTTGTCCCGGAGGAAAGGAAGAGTCATGCAGTGTTGGGGGACAAAAACAGTTGATAAAGGACGCCCAACTTATAGAAGGGCCAATTACATTCCAGCCAGCCGGAAACAGTAGCACTCCAATGGTCAACAGTGACTAAAAGAAGTTACACAATACAACACACTCACATTTGTTTGCACAGTCACATGTGTCACCATTAGCCATAGTCACCACTTGCCTAGCCCAAACCTATCCTTAACCTAAACATGAAAAAAATGTACAAATGGTAAATACCACCTATAGAGAGGAGAGAAAGACAGTGTAGACAGACAATAGAATAACCCGTGGAAACGGTCATGGAGTCAGAACAGAAGCCTCACCAAGGAGTTAAAAGCTATAATTTAGAGGCGGCACATCACTCCCACACCACCATACGGATAGGTCCGTGTGCACCCAGGGCAGAGGAATAGCCTCCCTGACAGAAGGATGCGGAGTGCCACAATAACCTTCACTCGATCCCAGCTGACCAGAGATCAGCTGGCCACCGTTCTGATCCAAATAGAGTGGATCACAAAAGTCCACGATGCCTATACCACCCACACCAAACTGCGTTGTTTAAAGGTTATGTTATTGACCCAGGACAGTCAGTCTAAGGAGCCATCTCTGAGGAGTTCACAAGGATAGAAATACAAACAAATTTCACACCATGTCAGAAGGTGCACATTTTTCAGAGTTTGGTGTCAAGAGAAGTTTATATTACTCTAATCCTGCAGTCCTTGAAACTATCATTAAAAAGTTACATGTATCGCAGCCAAGTAATATGTCTGTTTAAGCACTATCTCAAGTTGCCCGTACAAACTACTATCAGGTTTTTAGGTATATTCAATGAAGAGCACTTTATGAGCAGTCTGTTATCAGACAGACTCAGAAAAAATAGTGTCTGACCCTCCTCATATCCTCTGCTCCCATTTCAGGGTTTACCATCTGCGACAAGAGTCAGGTCTCCTTGGTGTACCTTAAATTACTATGAGTACTTATTCATACAGAGGGCTGTTTAACAACTCAACACCAAGATGTAGAATGTGTTGCTGACCACAGGAGATGTGCAATATGTCTGCATTGCCGCTGGTATTAGAAACAGTGTTGTAAAATGTCCTCACTTTAAAGTCTTGATTTAACAAGCTTATGGCCAGGGGCTTTTTAGTGTGGTCACTGGTGTTTCCCCAGGTGGTTTTCAGTAAGAAGCAGAGTATGGTGAAGCTTTAAAATAAGAGTAGGTCTCTGTTGGTCCCAATCACCTTGAACTGCCTCAAGATAGGAAAGCACCAACAATGCATCTGACCAAACAATGTTCAAGGGAAATCAAGCACTTGGGTGATAAGATGCTCTTGTGCATTTAAACAGATGTATTTAAACAGAATGGGCACTAAATATGAAAATGACAACTGTGCTGATCTTCAATGATTAAAGAGTCATGCATTGGGCTTACCATCCATCAAGGAGTAAAACAGAACCTGCCATCATAATGAATAAATAAATGATTGACATGATAAACAAATGAAATAATAAAGACGAAAGTGTAGAAATAAATGACTCAATTAGCCGGTATATTTATGGTTTAATTGAAAATAAATATGCACAGTAATATAATACAGAACAAGTAATTTATCAATTAAAAAATTATATTCTTGTATTGTTTTATCTTTAACTATTTCCCAATATATTCTTATAGTTGTCCTATTTACATTTAATCAATTTTTCCCTATTCTTAAATTTATTCTGATTTAGTTGTTGGTCATGTGAATAACACTTAACTTGATTGATAGCCACAAAAATGCATTGAATTACATCAACAGGTGTTAGTAGACATCACATATTTTCTAATTCCATGTCGTCCCCAGTTCAACCTACCTGTGTAGAATTGTACCACTCGATGCCACAAGGACCACTGAACGTGAAAACTATCAGACAATGTATAGACTTCTGTTCATTGATAATGACTGATAACCAACTACAATCATATATTTTTGAATTGGCCTATGAGGTATTACAATGCCTTTTTTGGATGGATAAGCCATTCGCTCACTTAAACATAATCATGCTATCTTAAGGTTAAAAAGCTTTGCTCTTATTTCTTATTTCAAGGCTCATTACAAGGATTAGGCATTAGCATCTTAAAGGATTTCAAATATATCACAGACAATCCATGACCTCAGATGTCAACAAATATATCATATAGAAAATTAAAAAAATGACAAGTACCATTACTTTATTGAAGTGGATTCCCATTGATCTTCCCATTGATGACATTCCTACAAGGACAAAATCAATGAGGAGAGTTGACTAGCAAAGTAAGGGTATAAACAGGGGGGTGTCTATAATGCTACAATCCTGCAACAAATAAAAGTAATTATTATAATTTGTTCAGGTACTGAACAAGAACTGTTTTTAATTTCATGGATATCTGAACACTACAAATGACAACTCAAAACTGAACTTATATATTGATTTTGAGCAGACAGATGTTATTGAAAAAAATGTATATGACACCTCAATACTATTGTTTTTCTGCACGCAGCCTGACAGGAATACCTTGGTTCTGGCAGACAGCTTCCTCCACACAGACCGATGATGCCTCAGTGTAATGCGCCTTAAAAACAAACAAGCAAAATTCAATCAAGCTGCACCAAATTTCACACCCTTATAGAAATCAGCCCCTTCAAAGTGTCGGATTTTAGTCTACATCAACTTCCATGAATGACTCCCTGGGAAATCAGTGAAATTGTCACAAAAATCAAAGCAACCTATTATGTTATACTAAGTGACATACTCCTGCATCCGCCCCCTGATCTGAATCGGCCCCAAACTTAAGGGTTCTTCCCTGACCCATGATGCATCCTTCTACCTATTTCAGTAGTTATTGTGTAATCTTGCTAACAAGCAAACAACCCCCCCCCCAAAAAATAATAATGCACAGGAGAGAAAACAAAAGATCTTTGCTATAAAAGAAGAGAAAATGAGAGAAATTCATCACACCTTTAAAATCCCTGCACATCCTGTATTTGTTTCTGGCTAGTAACAGGCTAGGACTTACCCTGTATGATATGGTAGTAATATTCTGAATATTAACTGGGCAAATGACTTAAGTTTGACCACAGCGAATAGAACTATGACATTAGTCCAGTGAGTATAATCCCATGGCAACGTGTCTGGTTTAAGTCTCTAACATGAGAAAGGAATGCACATAACAGCTCTGGTTCACAGTAATCATATTAAGTTATTTTTTAAAATCAGTATCAACCATGAGAGGCAGCTAAATACCATTAATCAGTTGAAAAAAATCAACATCAGGGATCCCTACTGTTTTTATTTCTATAATTGTTTAATTGATATAATTGTATGACCACTTAACTTACTTTACTTATTTTATTCTAGGAAAACAGAACTCTTGTTACCTTGGAAATGGCCTATGCATTAACACAACATTGCAACTGCAATGAGTGTGTTGTTAAACAATCAGTGCATGGTTTAGATATGATTATTTAAAAAAAGAAATGTATTTTCGGTGTGTATGCTGAGTAATTCCCAGCAGGCATTTGCTAGGTGCTGATAACGGCAAATGCAGGAACTCAGCAGTGGTGCACTTTTACTAACTGTATCAAATACCTTGGGGTTATTATCATATTTTGCTCAAGGTCCAAATAAGTTTCCTGCACATACGTGCACTCACACACTCTGTGTGCTGTCCCTGTGCTGCTGATTTCGTCCTGCCAATTCGGTAATTATCTGCAACTTGGTTTGACACCTGTTAGACCTCAACAGTCACCCAATAAGCCTTAAATGTTTGGGGGACTTGCTATGCTATTTGCTGTACGCCCCAAAACAGATTAGTTCCGAATATTCAGCTATTTGAATATATTCCAATATTAACAATATATCAAAAGTCCCATAATCAAACACAATCTAGATTTTTGAGTAATTTTAAAAGAAATGAAATGTAATGTTTAATAATGTCACTGTTCGCACTCGACAACAAAGAAGCTGTAATGCTAGTTTCAGTCAAACTACCTATATAAATATATAGTATAGGTCAGTATTGTATAAGTTAATGGGAACAAGACTAGCTGAAAGTCCAGGGAATCCCTTTGGATGTACCCATGGCCTATCAAGAAAAACGTAGACTTCAGGTACAGAAAGTAAAGTCAATCTGGAAGTGCCTGAAACATGTATTCTCTTTAAAAAAAAAAACAGATGGTGACTCCACTGGTTGAACCACATAAATCAGTTTCTATTGATATCTATGGGAAAATTTGTTATCAATCGAGATTTTAATTTAGTAAATAATGGACAAAATAAATGATAAATAAATTATATCGGGCTTAGATACAATATAATTGAAAGTATATTATCGTCAAATGGGTGAAGGTCATAGACCTATGGTACACAGTGTCCTCGAGCTGCCAGTCAGGCTCATTCCAGCTCATCCAAATGTGGTTATGTCTGGATTCGAAAAACCAGGATCGACTTGAGGCTTTCACACTGCAGTTCACAGACCAATGGATGGCTTTATGGTGGTTTTCCACTTGATTCTATAAGTTGTTGTTAATCAATTCCACATCATCAAAACGCTCACAGTCCCGATTAAGAGCCCATCAGTGTGTTTTCCAGCAAACCGTCTGAATCCAGCTGCCACAAAAGGTAATTATCAACGATCTAAGACACCCATTTACCTTCCGGTCCTCTAGGAGGCGCACATAAAACGATACAAAAAGTAAATCTTTAAAAACAACTGCTAGTTTCGTTTAACTGAAGAAAATACAAAATTGTATTTGTTCAATACGCCTGCTTGCATGGGATTATAGTCCTTTTGATATTAGGTTATAATGGTAACATAATAATAATGGTAACATATTTAGTTGTGTTCCATAATCTTAGTAATTTGGGAGACCCCAGAATGGAGCCTTATATTTGTAGATGTGCAGTTCCATGTCATGTCAAAAGATGGATTTAGTAATAAATAAAAAGTTATTCTTTTCTCCTCAAGTAACATTTTGAAAAGTGATATTCAAAGCTTTTGATTGGATGAGCTGTTGTTGAAAAATCTATGTTTAGAAAAACATACATTCACATACACGGCATCTGCCCATGCAAAAACACATGTCAACTAAACAGAGATGCGGCTAAAGATAGGAGGAACATTTCTAAAGTATGGTTTCACTTCAGTAAAATGTGGCGGGGGTTCTAACTAACAGGCTCAAACTAACTTCTCTAAGTTAATGTCCATTTATCGTACATTACATATATCCATATCAATATCAACAGAACTATACAACATATTTGGTGTGGATGCTGATTCGGCAGTAACATTATTATATTCCTGTTTCCTCATTGATATTATTAATAACAATTATTATTATATGTGTTGTCACCACTCACACAACACCTTCATTGTCTCCATTCAATGTCAATTTTCAAATCCAGAGAGTATAATTTTTTGATTTTATAATGGTCATCTAAAGCAGTTTTCCCACTGTACTCCGCATTCACATTAAACTGATGATGTATTTATGTTTTTTTAAAGGGGGCAGGATTTTACCTCTTGACTCTTAACTGTTCTTGAAAGCACATGAAAGCCTCCACAGCAGGATCCTGTAGAAGTATCATGAACTCAAGCTTCAGGCACCATGTTTAGTGGCTCAAGTTGTCACCCATTAAATGATGGTGGATATGTCCTGAACGAGCTCAACCATGGGATCGTTAAAATGGATGAACTCAGTTGAAGTATGCAGAAGCTGTTTGGCAACCAAAGCGCAAAAGAAGTACAGTGAGACTTCTGTTTTCATTCACAGTAGTTACCATACACAGCTCTCAGTCAAATCCTTCTTAGTTTACTGTAAATTGGAATTCTTCTGCACAAATATTATTGCACACTGGTGTATTTACCCGTTTACCTCAGCTTTCTGTGCCTGCACTGCCAATTTACATTGCATTATTGTGTGATAACTATGCCACTGTGTGTGTATGTGTTACATAGCTTTATGGTCACAAACAGATTTTTCTAGGGAACCTTTTTAAATGAACTTTTTTCAAAACGGAAATAGTTTTAGTAGTTTCTGTGTTGTTTCTTTTATGGAGAGTGAGACTTTAATTTCATTACACCTGCATTTTTTAAATTACTTTACAAGATATTTTATATGAATTTCCATTACTGTCAAATTGTATATTCAGAAGATCAGATGTTGTTTGTTCTTTATTTCAATTGGGTTTTTTTTATTTACATTTATTATATCTTCAATTTTGTTTTTTTAAGGTCCTACCTTCAGTTTTTAGTGGTAATACTAAAATTATTATTAATAATTATAATTATTATAATAGCTAACAGTAATAGCTAATAGTAAAGCAGCTTTAGATGTTTTTCCTTTCTTCTCAGCTTCAACTATGACTCAGCAGCTTCGGCTCAAGAGCAGCTTAGATTTGGCCTCAGTGCAAATGGAAGCTACAATAATTTTCTTTTTGCTTATGACCAAAGGTTAAATAAACCATCCCATTATTTTTTTTCCTCCATCTTAAAAGTCATGACTTGATCATTTTGGGGCAGATTGAATTGGCTCCGTGGTACAGTCATTATAATGAAATCATGCACACAGAGAAAAGGATTGGACAGTGGAAGAGGCTTCTCTCGGATTAATATCTTCATTATCCAAATGCTGATATAAGTAAAATGATACTTCATTTTGTGCAAAGGCCACAGAGTATCTTTGTTTCTTGTATCCTATTTATTTCTCTAACTGTAAACGCCGCTTTTTCAATTCAGTTATGAAGCCATGTTAAACTGCTGGTAATGGAAACAATACTGATGCAACATTACAAATAATTAAATAGTCATTTAATGGTATAATGTGAATGGGTGCTCTCGTCTGTTTTCCCTTAATGTCAGTGGACATGAAAACAAACAGACAGAACTGTATGAATGGTAAATCACTGCATATGCCCTGACCTCCAATAATTAATGAGTAATACTGGCTATTCTATTATTAATCAATAAGTCAGAAAAACATGACATCCGCAATGCTCCAATCAGAATCAGGTGCAAATCTGTTGACCAACAGAAGACAGCTGATTATTTCACACTTCGAATTGAGGTAGTTGTCGAGGTGGAAGAGAGCGATCAGTCTTCTCTGTGGCCTTGTCGGTGCTGCACACAACTACAGTAGAAATAAAAATATAAAAATGACAGTCTGACACGTTAGATTTAATAATAATACAAATTTCTCTGTGACCAATCGTTGGGTCACAACTTGTAGTGGGGCCGACATGTAAGGAGACAAATGTCCACGGAGATGAGGTAATTATTTTGGCAATGGGATGATTTCCTGAGCTGAAATTTCATATAAAAAAACAAAACGTTTATATTTCAGCCATTCAATAAACTAACACCAATTCTACCCCTAGAGTGCAATATATATCATTTTGCGTGCGTGAGGTGTGTGCAGCAATCTGCACCTACACACCAAATTAAGAATTATGGTGGCACTGTATGCATACACCTCTTTAAAATTTAGAGGAGCCGCTTAGCAGCGCCAAGACAAATGACACATCTACACATCAGGAGAGGCGGTGGACTAGTGGCAGAAACTTGGACTATGGGCAGAAAAGGTCTCTGGTTCGTCTCTGGTTCGACTCCACGGAGAAACAACAAAAAGACTAACCTGGATTGATCTGTCCAAAAATCCAAGAGGATTCTCCCTACCCTGTCTAGTTCCCCTGAGCAAGGCACCTTACTCCCCCAACATCTGCTCCCCGGGCGCCGTACATGGTCGCTCACTGCTCTGTGTGTCCTGCACCAGATGGGTCAAAAGCAGAGTTTAAATTTCCCCACCTGCATGAGTGTACCTGTGCATGTCTGTTCATGTGTTTGGGACAAATAAATGCATCTTAATCTTAATCTTAATCAAATAGTGTGTAGCAACAATGATAGGGAAAATGCTCTCTCTAAGATTGTGAGTATTTAAATGCCTGTTTTCTTTTATTTCTCAATGAAATGTGGCTCACATGATTGCAAGCAGAAATAATGTCACACTGCCCCACAACGTTGATATGAAGCAGTAAGACTAGGAGAAGGGAGGGGGTGACATGAGGTGTGAGGAGGCGACACTGACTTCCTGAAATGAAGCAGTATTTATTCATACCCTGTTCTGTAATTCAAAATACAACACTGTTTTCTTAATGTGTTGAAACAGGGTCTCTGTCCCCTGCTGTGTACACAAAGCAGCAACAAACCCACATTCAACCTGTGGACTGAGTGCATGAACACAATCATGGTGTTGAGAAAGTGCTGACAGCTGCTCAGGATGTGATATGTAACACATCAATGCTGCGTAAAATACTGCATGGCATTAACAGCAGTGTTCATATGCAATTATGTGGGGAAGTGGTGGAGCCGCAAAAGAATGATTACAACTAGTTGTAAAAAATGATCATTAAATACCCACAGTAAATCTTTTAATACATTATCTTAAAATGCTTGATACATTTACACACACACTCTTAATTTAGTCACTTTTTTATATGAACTATTACATGTTCTAAATACTCGTGTTTTAGTCCATATCAGTGTCAAAGAAATTACTAACGGCTTTGATGCTTTCCAACATTACCAATTATAGCTTATTCAAAATATAACCTACTTTTGGGAGCCAAAGTCAAATCGCATCAACCTGCCAAGATAAGAGCTCCATTAAGCTAACAAAACTGCTCGCTAATCTCTCAGGTATGCATACTACAATAATTTGGTCGCTAAATTGTAGTGTTGTTTGTAGTGCTACATAGAGTTGAATTTCTTTTAGGTAAGAAATATGTATTATCAAGAGCTACTACAGATCAGATCATTCCCGAGATTTTTCATTTACTCTCACATAAATGCATACATAACACAGAATTATTAGGAACAAACTGACACCAGCCTCTCACCATATTACACGTACCTTTCTGTGTACATGTACATGCTCTGCTGGCAGTGATTACAAGTGCCACATAGCTCCCAGCAATCAGTTACGCTGGAGGTGGTTAGTTGTAACGCGGATGAGATCTACTACCAGGGTTGGCAGTGAAACGCTGCTTTGTCTTGGTGTCTTTACAACTAACATTCTTGCAATTAATTTAAGGAAATGCTAATTCAGCCGTATTGGATCGACACATACAAAATATGTCAAAAGATGCACCTAGTGGGCCAGTCGCATCAAAGCATACATACTACAGTGCTCTAATATTTCAGGATAGGGTAGATTGTATATTTACGCAGCTAATTTAAAAGTGTTCCCGTCCCTTGTCTGGCTCTACTGAAGGACTTTAATCTCAGACAGGACTTGAGACTGTTTTAAAGCATGTGAAAAGTAATTCTTGATCTTGGGTATGCGCATCAGTCCCTTGATGTTTTCAACAAAGAGCCTTTAAAGCATTGTCGTCGTCATGATCTCACAGGACACAGTAATCTCCTGTGAGATGCAATCAGCCTGAAGACGCACTCTGCCACCATCAAAAAACCCAGTTAGCAATCAGGGTCCTGGAGCGTCTGTGACAATTAACTTTGAGACGCCACTTCAACCTTATATACAAGCTACTTGTGGTCCCTGTAGAGCTGGTCTGCAGCCCTTTGTACTCACTTCATATTATCTTCCGTAAAGTAAACAAACTTGAAGTGACAAAAGACATTAGTCTTCTGGCACCCACACACTTGTTGTGAGGAAGAACCCAGACCGGAAAAGTGAATCAGCTGAGCACACCAATATATCCTTGAACTTTAAGTGTGTATTAGTACGCTGACTTGCTTTCATTATTTCGGCCGTGTACTCTAACTCATTGGCTTTAAATTGCAGTAGTGACTGTGAGGTTGAAATACCAATTTTCAGCATTAGGGTTATTTCAAGAGTAATTCACATCAATATTGTGTAAACTGTTGTGACTGGTTCATCGATGCCACACATTTTAGTACAATGTAGCGAAACAGATAGAGTCATTAACAAATATTATATTTTCTTCTATTTGTGTTTGAAGAAATGAAAAGAGAGAAAAATGACCACAAACTATACATATACATATATATGTATATGTATATAAAACCATGTTAAATTCACCATTCAAACATCCAGTGTAGGCTGGAAAAAATATGCAAACACCCACTCTAACAACATTGATTGACACACCGATTGATGGTGTGGGTTAGCGCAAATCTTGCCTCACAAAAAATATACCTCTAAGACTTGTGATCAAGAATGGCTGATTTGCATAAAGCTGAAAAAGGGTTACAAAGACATCTCAACAGTTTTGCTATTCTTCAGTCTACAGTTTGACAGACTGTCCATGAATGGAGGGGTTATATTGCTGTGTTTATACTCTCTCTAGAATCCAGAATGTAAAAAAGGAGCAGGGTGTCATTGGAGCTTTGCAAGTCGTCGGCTACGTTCAGAAAGTCCATTTTGCCTAGCAACCTTCCTTACTAAGTGAAAAGACCCGGAATAACAAGGACAAGAGGTTCAGTGGTTCCTAACTTATCATCTTTAGCATAGGAAACACCG
Source organism: Pleuronectes platessa (assembly GCF_947347685.1). Lineage (NCBI taxonomy): Eukaryota > Metazoa > Chordata > Actinopteri > Pleuronectiformes > Pleuronectidae > Pleuronectes > Pleuronectes platessa. The sequence continues at coordinate 3,952,807 of NC_070645.1, read as the reverse complement.
GACCATCCTTTATGAAAGGAAAGGAGAAAATGCCGCCCCACAATTCTTTGTGCCAGCAACATTTAAGGTGATGCAACCAGGTACTGTATATCTTGACTCGCCCCCGTGAATATACAAAAAGAACAGCGGTTTTATTCTCTTGACACGATCCAGAACTGATGGAAATAATCACATGATGGACTGGAAAGCTGATTTAACTTACAGTTCGTAATGTCAGCATCAGAATTTAGGCCAGATTGTCATGTCAATTGTTAATAAAGTAAAATAAAAATACTTGATTGGGGAATTGAAACAATAATTAGTTTTCTCCTCTTATATAAGGTTTTCTCCATGTATCTTCCTCACATTATTATATAATTTCAACATATCAGTCCTGTTTGTTTTATTTTCCTTTTCAATTAAATCTTTTTGTTGTTGTTTATTTCTGTGAGTAACTGAAGGTTAAATGGTGTCTCTGTATAAACTGAAAATATTTTTTACTCAGGACATGTCATTCTGTTTTAAACAGGAAATTTCTTGTGCCTATCTTCTGGTATAAATAAAGTAGTTTTGAAAAAAACAAGCCCCAGAGTGATAGTGGATTATCTCTACACAGTGGTTATTTCTTCTCCTCCACATCTTTCCGTGACCTTGTGACACATTCCATAGGAGCCAAGGAAACGTGGTTCGTGGAGAAGATTATTGGGACTTTCCAAACCCAGCTATTGTGTGTGTTTTAAGGGAGAAGGATCAGACCACAGAGGAAGCTAGCCGCACTCAGATTGACTCAGAAATGACATCAGGCCTGGAGTTTGCCAGAGATTAGCACAAACACCCACGATGCATTACTGTGAAAAGGTTTAGTGCGCTCATTTTGTATTTGGTTTAAAGGAAACATGCAGCACCGATGGCCAGGTGTGTGTGCATAGTTAACCTGGGAAGAGGAAGTTGACGGAGCCATATGACTCTGTGGACAATTTTCTTCAGGCAAACCATAGTCATTGACAATGAATACCTTTTTTTACTATTTAATGTGTGACGACCCTCATTCTACCTGCCTGTGTGCCTTGCGCAGTGCTGGTGGGTGGAGCTTCAGCCACTTACCTGCCCACCTGGGTGGGACTTCCCAGAAAGTATAAAGGACTGCTCTTCTGGGAGTCTCTCTCTCTCTCTCTCTCAGCAGGGCCTGCTGCACCAGCCTGATCCTTGATCCTTTGTCTCAGTAAAATAAATAAGATTTTATTTAAAGTTCTGTGTGTGGATCTCCCTTTTAGTTGCCAGCCTTGAGCCAGGTGGTAACAAATGCTAATTAATTATTTAAGACTGCATGGTTCTAACCTCTCTCTGAGTGCATTTCAATTGCTAGACTGTAAACAGTGTAGTTACTCACTTGCCAACACCGAATATAGTAAATTTTACAGCTGAAGTGTTTCTAACCAAACCCGCACAGGTGATGCAGAAAATAATCTCCACTCAGGGTAGTAATGACTGAGTGGTCCCCTTTTTGCGTTGACAATTATGTTCATCAGTGGATATTTACAGGCTCACAGGACCCGGCTCATTAATGTCATTTTCCTCTGGCCTCTTCACAACAGAAGCAGGAGTCAGGTCAGGCAGTGCAGGTGGATGTTTTGAGGGCACAATGATGGAGATAGCTGTGGTTCTCTTAGGTGGGGGAAGCATGCATGTTACCACAGACACACAATACTACACACATGCAGGCACACACACACGGCACACAAACAGTTCCATAAAAAGTTACCTTGCCAACATGGCGTACAACTGATGAGTCATTCATTTCCAATACAGTCATCTCTGGTGTACAAGTTCTGCCACAAGCTTTTGACAGTAAACTGTTAATCCTGCTCAGGGGTTCACTCCACAGAATGTGATCGAGAATTCTTCATCCTCACGCAAATAAATCCCCCATCTCAACAACTGCTTTTCAGAGGACGGTCTGACCATGGCACTGATGAATGAGTTTCACTGAAGGCAATCAGAAAGAAGAAACAATATTTAACGATATATAACCTATTCTGATGCAACCAGGGTTAAACAGGCTTAGTCGTCTGGTTTGTGCAAGGGTACATGAAGCCAGCGAATTTAGTACACCTCATTAGTGCAGTAGCATCTTACTTGTGATTGGATGTTCAGGTTTTATTTTCCCTTTAAATTGATCGAGGATTTGAGACATTTCAGTGTTAGGTGTTGCACGTTTTTCAAACAGATGCAATGCAGCACACCAACATGACATTTATTTTGTGGATGTAAAACACCATGCTTCATTACACTCCCACAGTACTAAAATGCAGGATACATCAAACTAATAACATTGACTTTCTTTCATGGCATCAGGCCGATGCTTCTGTCATGGAGTAGGATTAATGTCCACAGGCTAGGATCCTAAAAGGTAAAGTCAGCCGTCTGATGTGTCATTCATAAATTGATTTCCCATCTGAGAAGTCTTTCAATGTGAATTTGTCAAAGGTTAGACTTTGGTTATCTGTGTGTCCACCTCTCACCTTGCTCACATTTTGTTTACAGCGTCCACATTCCGACTTCAGAGCACGTGGACCCGACAAAGTCTGAACAACCACTTGGGACCTTCCAAGGAGCGTATAATTACACAGTGACGTTGGTAAATAAGCATTCAAGTAGTCTCTTTGGCTTTCTTTGATGCACAAGCAGCGGTTTGGCATGTACGCAGAGTGCAGAGGGCAACAATGAATGAATGAGTGTTGGTGTCATCAGCAGCCAATTTGTTGCAGTAGAGAAAAGCAGTAAGTGCACACAGCTATGCCCTGAGGATAAGCATGTCAGTCAGTCACATTTAATGAATAACTGTACATAAACATGGACGACATAACTGGTCCCAAAAGTGATGCCATATTATCTTGATTGCCTCCCAGTTGGCTACAATGCAGGTTAAGAACCCTGCCCTCTCAGTGTTAGCAGATGGTACGCGCCAAACGAATGTTTCCAAAGGGGGGGTTAGCTAATGTAGTGCAAGTTGTCAAATGATACGATTGGTTTTACGAGTTGATATTTTTATAAAAACAGACCGATATGTCATGATTGACGGCTGGGACTGCTTTGGGATTTGTAGGACGGGTGTATGAGGTCTGACCTCAATACTGCAGCTCCACTCTTCCTACTGTGTGGACCCTACTGGGTAAGATGGGGACGTCACTATCCCAACAATTTTGACTTTGACTGGCATTGTCCATCCAGCACTACTCCGCTTATAGCTTAACTTAATCACATGAGTACATGACTGGGTTTGTGACACTGCATCGTACCATATAGAATGCTCTCAATGATATGGTGGGCATTAGTTGTGACATACTGTGCGTTCACATGCTTCTCGGAAGGTTTGGTGTTTCCACGGGCACTGATGCCAGAATGTGGGAAAAACAAGACTCAAAGCATTTTTAGAGTTTAAACAACACCTTAACTTCCCTTTCCAAAAGTTGCATGGTAATGTAGAGCAACGAGAAAGGGTCAGGTATGACAGACATCATTTAAAATGTGCACGGCAGTTGTAGAAATGTCTGTTTTGAGTAAAAAGTTGCTAGGCATGTATGAGAGATGGACATGCTGTTCGGAAGTGACAAAAGTGAAAACATTTAACAGATTCAAGTCAATTCAATTTGTATTGGGCCAAATCATAGTATAGCCTATATTATCTCAAGCCGAAACAGTTGTACAATCATCCTATTCAAGCTCTGTCAGACTGTTTGTTATAATGAAAATAATAGTGATATTTATAGAAGTAATGATGAGAGACACTTGCAAAAGGAGTCAGAAAGAGATAGAGACAGAGAGAAAGAGAGCGATAGAGAGAATATGGGAGGGGAAAAAAACAAAAACTATAGTTAGTGAGGTGTAGTAACGTACATACGATAAAAGAGAAACAATTTTAAGTCTCACCCTAAATGTAGAGATAGTGTCTGCCTCCAGAACCCAGAGTGGGAGTTCACATTAAAAGCTATTTGGAGGTAACTTTCAGAGTGGTTCCAACTTATGATGGCATTCACATGAATTTGTCTGATACCACATGAAAGCACAACTTCATTAAATCACACCATTAAAACCAGCTACCAGTTTTGATGATCGGTGAAATAAGTCGTAAAATAAATCATCGGTGGATGTTGGAGATCAATGATACAACCATGTCATGGAAACGATACATATAGTTTCAACTCATATATTATATAGCTGCTAAGGTTTTTTATTCTCAGAGCAACAGCTTCAACACATTTACCAACAAAGTTCCAACAACTTGCTTTAAAAGAACGTCCCACCTGTTTGGCTCTCTCTTCTGTACACAGTATCTGCCCTTTGCACAGAAATCCCACACAGATGGGAATGTTGCCTGCACGGGTCGACACTGCAAGAATAGCTTGACAACCTTATTTTGCCAGGGCCAGTTAAGCGGGTGGGACGGAGAGAATACGCAGGTTGAGTTTTATTTTTTAATCAAAGAATGAAGAACACAGAGAAAATGGTTTACCAAACATTGTGGTAATTACCTCAATTATTGTGACAGCAGAACTCATTAAACTATTGCCGGAATAATTCAAGTTGATTTCACACTTTCATTTTCATCCTGGAGTTCTTGTGTTTAATCAGGTGATGTTAATAGGAAAATGAGAGCTTTTATATAGAGCTTTTCCAATCTGACTCACAGTACCAGTCACAGTCACACAACACAGTCAGTGCCTCTATACGCAATGCTTATTTTATCATATCATTCATACACTCACTGTCCTCAGGGAATGGGATTGAACCATGGAGCTTCTGGTTAGTGGACGGCCCTCTCTACATCCTGAGCCACAACCGATTTCCCCAAGACATTTTTGAGTGGCACGGTGAAATGATAGAAGTATGAATTACTTTCAAATTCACACCTTAACCCCTTAAAAATCAAACTGATGAATACACTATAAAGTTATCCCTGTGAGACAGTCTTTTGAATTTCTCAGCTAAATGTTTAGGATGTCACAGCTGCCCTCTGCTGACGACAACACAGTCTGCATTTGAATGCGATAGCCCGGCGTATCATCTGATGGCCGTCTGCTGGTTTGCCACATACACTCCTTTATCGCTCTCTTCTGCACTGTGATCGATCTCTGTTGTCAAAGTACTTCATATCTGTTGTCAGCGAAATGAAGAGGGGATTGGCTGTGCATTTGTCCACAAAGTAATTCTGAAGCACTGGACTTGTGAAGGTTATCAACTCACACAAAATCTAAGGCATACATCGACTTTCAGTCAAAGTCAAGTTGCAGGCCTTATCTGATAACGTCACATCAAGTCTCAAGTCGTCACATTCTTTACTCTGTCCCTCTGACTCAAACGCAAGTAATGTGGCAGAGGTCCACACCTATAGACATAGATTAGTGTAAAGTCACTTTTCTCAAAACAAAACAATGGGACTGGTCACTGGAAGCTTGAAGTTCAATGATAGTCTCAGCCTGCAGTGGATCAAACTTCAATCACATGGTCAGACAAAGGCTTCAGGCTTCTCTGTCTGGTGGAATTTTATTCTCTGAGTTTGGGAGGCAGCAGTGAAGATCAATTGGTCACATTTTTTCCATTATTATTATTATTGTTATTATAATTTTCAAAAGAGGAACCCGGTAGCTGAGTCCGTCCCTCCTGACCTCCTCCCAAAAGGAGAATGCTCAGCTGAGCTCTCTGTCCCCTCTGCTCATCTCTCCCCATGTCTCCGACCAAAGCCACCTGCCGATGTCGGGAAGATATAAAATGCAAGATAAAACAGAAACTAATGCTGTAACGGAGCCTGGAGGCTCTATGAAAATGACTGATAGGCTTTCATAATAAGGAAGAACTCCCTTCTCTGCTCTGAAATGCTCAGTAAACTCTAAACTTTTGATGTGAGAATGTGACAGTATAAAATGGGGGTCAGAGTTGGTCTATGGGAAAACACATAGTGTGGACGGCTCTTGTGACTGCATGATTGGTTCATTATCCTGCTGGCCCAAGGCTAAACTGAATAAATGATGGCAGTCATAGACTGTACTTGAGCCAGGTGGGGCGCAGGAATCACTTATTAAACCATTTTTAGACAGCTACGTGTACTGGTATAATTTATTTTGGACTCTTAGACCTTTGGTCTTTTTAAAAGTCTCTGCATGAGCAACAGCCAGTGGCCGGAGGCATAAGGTGTTCAGGTTGTTTGTCTGTCCATCCCATTTTTATGAGTTATTATAGAAATTAAATTTCGTATAAACAATCACTTCCACTCAAACATGATTAGATTTTGGTGATCAAAGGTCAAAAGGTGAAGGTCATATGAGCGCTCAAAACACAAAGTTTTACCTTGTGAATGTGATATCTCAAATACATCTTCAGAAAATTGTTTCAAATTGGGCTCAAGTGTTCACTTACACTCACTGACTAAGTGATCAGATTTTGGTGGTCAGAGGACAAAGGGCGAGGACAAAGTGGCCTCTTGATTGTGCTATATTTAAACACTGCCTTGAGGGAATGTCTAACTCTTGATCAGTTATCTTTTAGACTAAAAGATCAACTCAAAAAAAAAAATTTTAGGTAGATCGGAAACTGAACTGGTTGGTGGAGGCATGCAACCACAGTGCCGTATTTCTAGTTTTACTCCGAACACATCACAGTTTTTTGTGCTGCTAATAGCGGCACTGTATGAATGTGTGTATGTGTGTGTGTGTGTGTGAATGGGTGAATGGCAAACTATACTGTAAAGCACTTTGAGTTGACATCAAGTCTAGAAAAGCACTGTATAAATACGTATTAAGTATTATTAACTGCTAGAACAGAACTCTATGACAATTAGTATGCAGTACATAATGTATTTGGAGCCAAGCTATCGCATGTCTCAAATCAATGAACCAACAACGAGCTTGTTCGACATGAGCCATGACTGTGCAGAAGTGACTAACGTTGCACACTCCATGCAAATTAGATCAAACACACAAGATCAAGGTTGTCGGCAGATTTTGAAGCCAAGTGTTGCAGTCGCGCTTCGCCAGCTGCAAAACATCAGGGCATGATGGAAAAAGCCTGGCTCTCCACTGATCTAAGAGCTGATTGGTTGATCAGTTTTATTTGATTGGAGAAAAGTTGATTTTATTCGTCAGGCTGCACTACAATCTTTTATTCTATAAAGGCTTAGGGTAAGCTTGAGCTTATTTTACAAATATTCTGCATTGAGTGCATCAAATCTAGTTTCAGTTATACAACATGAATATTGTTATTGTCATGAAGGTGTGATGTGAGGATTCTGAAAATGACATATAATCTATCAGATGGGCTGTATAAGGGTATTTATATGTAGCACCATGGAATATCTGAGGAAGGACTGGAAATGTTCCTTTATATATGCAAATTAAAGCAGAAACAGATTTCCCACCGCTGACTGACCCCTGAATTTGTCATATGAATAGGAAAATATAAGGCAATATCTGCTTCTGGATTCGTACTGGCCACATTTGTCATCCACGCAAGACAGTGCAAATGTAACAGAGCACATGCGAGCAAGGGGAGGGTGTTTCAAAGTCATGTATCCCCATCTGGCATGCCAGAGGAGTTAGAAACCTCTACAGGCTTTGAAGTCATATAATACTTAAGACACAGGCTGAGATGGAAGATGATCTGGAGCCAACACATAATAGAGACACACTTCCCTGCAGTAACAAAGCTCATTTTGGCCCAGCACAAGGCTTCTGTTCCCATGTTTGTTGGCACGGCCATTTCCATGATGCGTCTTTACGCCTTCTGTTGTCAAAAAGTGTTGCATTTACAGTCACCCTGGCGAATTCCAGACAGATCGACATGCCCTGCTGGAAACCAATCACAGATTTTATAATATTGCATATTTTCCAAATGTGTTTGGTGCAATTGACTGCCCTCGTGTTCAGATTGTATCACTGTGAGAAAATGAGCACATATACTGAGATATATTCCAGCAGGTTCCAATGCCTGCATGTGGGGAATTACAGAGGGGATGGAAAAGCTATCCCAAGTATGAACCCTCCCCAATCCTGTTAGGGCCCTTATCACTCCACTTCCGTTTTGAGTGACACTCAATTTGAAGTGTCTGTGATGTGATGGAAAGGGCCACTCACAGGTGAGGATCTGAGGTGGAAGAGAATCAGAATTGCAACTGTGGGAAGCACTCCGCTCCATCATCAATTCACGATGCCATTCTCCATCACCAGCAAGCTGTAGCCACAGTGGTGTAGCCTTTAGTGCAATTATAGATTTGAAGTTTCCCACAATGTGATATTTACAACGGTGAATCAATGCAAAATGAAAAGATTGGCAGGAAAGCTAATCCCATTGTCAATCAAAACTCTGATCCCTGCTGAAAGGAGATAACTATTTTTGAATGAAATCCATTGTTTATCCTATCTCATAAACTCTATACTATATTAAATCAGGAATTTCTCCACAAGGGTGAGCTGACTAACAGATTGCATAGGGACAGCAGATTGCATAGGGACAGCAGAACGCACAACTGTTCATACAATAGTCAACGGTCTACCCAGATGTATTTCACACATATAGTTTGCAAATATCATGAGGGCCTGACAGTAAAAAGGATACTCCTTAGCTGTTTTCAGACATGACCTGAGTATAAAGTCCGGAGAATTAGGTCCAGACTTTACCTGCAGTTTGCTTTTCACACAGCCAAACGCTGGTCAGCCCGCCTAGAGAGTGGAACATGTGCAGTACCTGCTTTTAAGATTGTATGCATACAGCGAGCAAAATATTACAGCACTGAATGTGGAGGGAAAGCATCGATACTGCCCCAGTAACAGTTGGACTCATTAATTAAGTGTTTCACGACTATCTTGAAGCGGTGAAATCCCAATTCTGTTAGTGGTGTGGGATTGAAACCATTGTAGTAAAGGACACCTTGACATTGTGATTCATCTGTAGTACAGGAGTGTTGCACCGTTAATATTCAGTCAAGAGTCAGCATTTAGGGTTAGAGGCTAGAGAATGGATTGTATGAATGGTGGTCCCCACTTATATGGAAAGACAGAGTTATATGACACAGAGAGAGAATAATAATGTGTGACTCACTTTAGTCACACTGTTATTACCAGGGAAAAAGGGACTTATGTAAACAATAACTTCAAGACTAATTACATCTGCCAACATGGCCAGTGGCTGCATTCACTACAATCAGTGGTGCAGTACAAGTATTTGGCCTCTCTCTCTCTCTCTCTATATATATATATATATATATATATATAAATATTAATCCTGAGAGGACCACTTTGTCATTTAAATACCTTCATTTTCACAACTGCGCTAATAACTGCATCAGCAAGTAAACACATTTATCCTTAGTGGTCATTGGGGTAATAAATAATCAAGTGTTTGATACATTTAAGAAAATTCCCCCTGTGACATTTTTACACATCATAGATTAACGATGTTATGTTCATAACCCATACACTGACCAAGATTACTGCACTGCTCTATTTCAAATAAAAAATATTCGGAATAATAAATAATTCTGCATTCATCATGTTTTACTTGCACATTAACGGTACATTCAATTCGACATGACGTAGCACAATCAAACATTCACTGTTTAAATAATTAAGTCTCGATACTGGACCCGGGAACTTGCTTTCACTCAAACTGATCAAGTAGAATCAATAGAGTCACGTTAAACAACACATCGGGCTCAGTTTGAAACTTTCTATCGTTGCTGTAACAACACAAAAGTAAAACCAATGAAACTTATTAAGCAGTCAGCTCATATGTGGCCCATTTCTTTTAATAGATGTTTTCCTCCTAATTTCCCTTCTCACTCCTGACTCCAAATGGGACCATAATTGGTGCAATTGGACAGACTGTGAGAGGACTAATCCGTGTGCACCTTTCAGAGGGCTCCAACTGTGTTCTGAGATATAACAGGTAGTCTGTAAAATAACAATAATTATTTACTTATAGTGCTGACAGAAACACACTTTGGTTAAGCTCTTTAAACACCACCCCTATGCTTGTGTCCTATGTACTTAGTCTATTCCACAAACTCCCATGACTGACTACAGTATTGTTTACTAGAGTAACTAGGAACCTTTGCCGGAGCTCGGTGCATTTCCACTGCAGGGACCAGGACCTGAATTAAGTTCTGAGGAAATCTATTTACTTCCCAAAAGTCCTTCTGGTGCTTGTGATTGTTGGAGAACTCCAGCATTTTATTAAAACTGATCAATCTCCGCAATTGCTCATGAAATGTGTTTCGTTAATTTAAGTGCCTTTCTCCACCACTGACTCAATAAACCCATTAGAAGTAGCAGTGAATCAGAATCAACAGCAGCACGGTTTGAATCTCCTCTATGTTTACTGTTGTAGTGGAGCTTGATTGTTGAGTCTTACTACCAAAAATAAACAAAAACGGTGGATTGACGTGAAAGACTGAATAACGGTAAACGTTCCAGGTCCTTGTTATCAGAATGTGACTTACAACACTGTTAATTACTTCATATTTCATATTCATTTCAACCACTAGACTGAGCTGGCTTGACGGGCACATGACCCACCATTCCAAGTCCCTGGACCAAATCAGCCAGAAAGAGAAAAAGAAGAAATACTGGAGTTATGTGATGATGTTTTCTTCCCTTTCCCAGTCGTTAAGAGTTGCTTAATGCATTTTTAAGAATTTACAGGCGGTAAATACTTCTGCTTGTTTAAGTGCTTAAGCTGCCGGCCAATTCACCTGCTGCATGTTTTACTGACGAGTGCTATAGAAGTGCTATTTACTCAATTGTTTTATTTTCTTTAAAAAACCAATTGGAAAATAAACCAGTCATTATAAATTCAATGACTTTTTCTCCTGCCCCACAGAGAGGCTGACAAATACGACTATCGGAGGGATTTGTCATGAACTGTGGTAAACGTTCAAATTTAAAGTTATAAAGTTAGGTCCAGGACTTTGTCGAAAATGACTATTGTTTAGCACTGACAAAATGCTACCTCCCTTGTACCAATCAGCATGTGGCCACTGTCATAACTGTCACCATGGACTGTGATTGCAGCGGGACTGCTTGGCATGTCATGTTGGGGTTGTCCTTCGGGATGTCTACCCTCATCAAATGCTGCAGAGACTTTAATCTTTAATCTTGAAGACTTTAATCTTGATGATGTTTTCCTGCACGTGGCATCTATTGCACTTCTGTCCGTCCTGGGAGAGGGATCCCTCACATGTGGCTCTCTCTGAGGTTTCTACGTATTTTTACCCTGTTAAAAGGGTTTTTAGTAGTTTTTCCTTACTCTTGCTGAGGGTTAAGGACAGAGGATGTCACACCCTGTTAAAGCCCTATGAGATGAATTGTAATTTGTGAATATGGGCTATACAAATAATATTTGATTGATTGATTGATAAGGCTACTGCAGAGACGAGGGTCCAACTTAAATCAAAATCATTTTATCCCCCATAAACTCCCTGCGCCGGGGGGTGGGGGGGTAGCTGCACTGACGATGCCTGATTGCTCGAGTGTTCCAGAGTTTTATTTCAACCAATCAGTTCAATTTTCTGCAGGAACCTTTGACTTACTTTGAAGAAAGTTCCTGGGACTAAAAGTTCCAGGTGCTTTTGATCCCAGAAACTTCACCTCAAGGCATTATTGTGCTGAAGTGCAGTCTCTACCAGCATCGCTGTACATTCCTACTCTTCTAAGTCAAGTTGCAAGCACATGAAGCTTCTTCCAATAGGAATAATTTTTTGCTCGGAAAGAAAACCAACCAATATCAGCCAACTTCATTTAATTGTACTTCTGCATGGTCTACACCCAATATTGAAACACTACTTCAGCCTTTACACAATGTTAGCAGTGAAGTGCCCATAGCCTTTTTTTATAGCACTGTGGATTTGTTTTTAAACCCGTGTGCTCATGTTGCTTCGGCTGCTGGATTCAGCTGTGCTACTACTCAAGCCTGTTCAAGTCATTTGTCAGAATCCTGTTCGATTTACAGGGGATATGCTTTTAGTTCATTTCAAGTTTACACATGCATAGGACCAGGTTGGTGTAATGTTTCCATCTTGAAAATTGGAGGAATTTGACAGTTCAGTTAATCCATTTGAAAGGGCCGAAAGCCAAGCATTGGCTCGGAATACGCTGACGGCCATTTAGGTGTTTGCTGTCAATGTGCATTTCAGTCTGTGATAAACTAATTAAATGAAGTACAAACTGGAATATCTTTACAGACAGCGTTCACTTTAGGAGGAGACAGGAGGGAATCTGAAATGACATTTACACCAGCGCATCTCCATTCTGCCTGCCTGTCTCTCTGACCCAAAATAAATTGCCGACCAGAAAAAGGAAAATGCATTATTACAGAGTCCAGTGCGAGTAGATGGTGGTGGCATCCAACTAGGGGCTATTTTCTCTGCCCCTGCCCACTCTTCATACATCCGCGACTAACTCATTGAGACAAGACATCTCCCGTCATGCATATTCAGTGGGCATCAATCTCAACAATCCTCTCACTCTGAGGCTCTCTCCCCTTCTGCTCACAGAAATGGGGCTTTGTCAATACCAATGAGAGCAAACTCAAGCAATCCTCGGGGGGGGGGGGGTGCTTCATGTGTTTTAAGCTTTCCTCTTCCTCTCAGCCCTTCCCTCCTCTTATTTTCACTCCAAATTCCATTAAACATTTTGAAAATGTTATGTCTGGTCGAGGGCGTCTGGGGACCGAAGTTTAGACAGAAGTGCTGCTTAATGACGCAAATGGTGTGAAGTTGTGTTTGGGTGAGCAGTTGGAGAAAATAATGATTCTGTCTGCTGAAGTCAGCTGAATGAGGCCACCCCCCCAACCCCCGTGTATCCAGACGTTGCATATTGTTAGGAATGTACAGGCTTAAATTATATATTCCAACAGTAAGCATTTCGACTGCTGTTTCAGCTGCTGCTCCCACAAATGCTGATGACCAATTACACATTTAGGCATTAGCCCTATCTTACTTCAAACCTTAAAGCCTCTCTCATGTCAGCCTGTGTGCAAGTGAAATACTGCTACAATAGAGAAGACAAATTAATAGAAATTACATATTTATAGTAAACATACTTAAATATGAGAACTTTCTCAACAACGGAACCAGGGCTGCATTTCTAACAGCAGCGGAGTGATGAGTGGCTGGTTTGAATAGATGTTAGTTGTACAAATTGTTGAATTCAGAGACCACATCCATGGAGCCGGTTTGTGGGTACGATTAGGCAACAAAAGGACTTTGGTTATTAAATGTAACATGCGAACCACGCTTTTTCCTCAACCAGCAATGCCCTATCTTGCAATTTCTAAGAAAGTGAAACGGTAAAGTAAAAGGCTGAAGTCAATTAGAAATAATTTATCAATTATTAGAAATATAATATCATCGAGAGCCTGTAAATGATGCAAGACAGAAATAGTTCTTATGTGCTGGAGCAGAAGTTGATGAGACATCAGGTGGTTTTCCATTTCTAAACATGCAAGAGTTGCGATGTTGTGAGTGAAATGATGCTGTAGTGAGTGAGGTTGTAGTATGTAGGGAGTGTTCTTTCATATACCTGTATCTCCTGCATTTATTTCACATGCACTTAGAAGACGTGCAGACTGAAGAGCGACGTTAGCCAAATGGAAAGCATCATAATTGGCTTCCCACTTATGACAACCATTAGCAGCGGAGGGTAGGACCATTCAATGCTGCTGAAGGAGCTTTTCACTCACCCCAAACGCCTGATGACCCTCCTTAACCTTTCAAGTAGCTTCCAACTGAATGGTGATCCATTGTCCTTCTTCCCCATCAGAAACACTTCAGCGCTGCCCTCACTAAAAAAAACGACATGCAAGATAGTGCGCTCAGGATACACATGTGCAAGAGATGCATAACCTTTTATCTTCACAGCAGCTGGTCCCCTGCTCTTTCAGGCTGGGTCGTGTGTATCATGTCGGCTAGGTGGCTATGAAGGGACTAGACTTACATCCGGGTAACTAGTATTTATCTGCCTGTCTTTAACGTATTCTTAATAATGAATAGCTGTCAGCCAACCCTCAGTCATGATTTAGACTACAGGCTCATTTTTTCAGCACCACAGCAGTAGTACGTGAACTGTGGCCCATGCTGGGGGTTAAAAGATGGGGAAACTTTTATCATGTGCTAATAGAATAGTAAAGAGGGTTGTCCTGCAGCTCGGCACTTCTCTTACAAATATCAATTGTCCTAATGAAGTGGGAAAAAATTTTGAGTGATCTCTGGGGTTTGGAGTTTATTAAGGCTGAAGTAAAACAGTGTAGAGTGAATTTATTGATTGTGAAGGCAAGGATCACATTGAGGCTGGAGGAAGGGAGTGAGACCCGCCTGACACTGACCCAGAAAGGCGACCTTAAGCGACAGAGGTATGTCACTGGTGTTAACACCCACATCCATTTTCCATGGTGAATGGACTGAATTCATATAGTGCTTTTCTAGTCTTAAAAGCCTTTACAGTACAAGTCACACTAACCTCTATGTGCATTGCTTCCTCTATCACATCATTCACACGGGGTAATTCAGGGTTTAGTGTCTTTCCCAAGGACATTTAAGCAGGCGGAGGAGCCGGGGATCAAACTACTGATCTTCTGCTTAGTGGGTGACCCACTCTACTTCCTAAGCTCCAGCGGCTCTTTACAGGTAAATGCTTTTGAATACAAAGACATAAAAGTTGGTAGGATCATCAACTGGTGTGCTCCCATTTCTCTTCTGTCATAGTCAGGACCAAGTGTTTATAAAGTTTGGATGTGCTTGTTTTTGTAGACTTGTATACTGAAAATAGCAGGATTCAGATGTCCTCTGTTGTTCGGTTGTGCAAATAGCCTCTTTCACAGGACTGTAGGAGAATTGATGTGAGATTGTGGAGGTTACAGCTCTAGTCTGAAGCTCTACCCATTGCTGAACTCCTTGAGGGAGTAGACAGGATTTTGGAGAAAACAAAAGTTCTTGGACATGAAACTGAATTGAGATAAATTGATAAATAACAGTGTTTTCTATATTGGTAGGGCTGGAAAATACTACCTTATATTGTCTTATCGTTATCTAAACACAGCCAGTTGCTTTAATGTAGAAAATCTAGGCCTGTACAAAACCCCTTTAACTAGGATTCATAAACAGAGTGAACAAGTTCTGCTGCTGTGGAATGCAGAGAGAAGTTCACTGGTAATATTATATCACACCTGAATTCAAATAGATTTCTGACCTCTCGAGGGCAGAACAAGCTGCAAACATAACATTAACAGATTGGCCCTCATCTAGTCTGACTCACTGGGTGTACATTGTGAACATAAGCCTGCCATTGGGCATCTATTTCAGGTGGCACTCTCATGGGTGTCTGCTTCCAGCCCTGTATTATTATTATTTGAAAAAAGACAAACCAAACACAGAAAATTGCAGGTTTTGGATGAAGATTGGATTGTGCAATCTCACAAATGTTACACATTTTTATTGATTAATTGTATTTTTTCCTGGTGGCAAATTAGCCATTTTTATAGGAGAAGGCAGTCTGTTTATTCATCTTTTTTCTACACTGGCATAAGTGGATTTGGACATGTCCGAAGTGTACTTGTGCCATGATCACATTATGTCAGTGTTAATTTCGTAAAATATTCGTTAACGATCTTTTTTCCATGACGAAGACGAGACGAAGACGTCACGAAGACGGATCTTTGAAAATAAAAACTATGACTAAATCTATTTTAACTTTCGTTGACGAGACGAGACGAAAATGTTGGTGGTTGACTAAGTCACAATAATTGTTTTAAACATCATCGTATCAGGCCGTCATGAAGTATCAGGAGCGGGCGAGTGAGTGTGTCTGTGTGTCTCTGTGTGTGTGCCCCAGATAGCGCACCGGTCCCGAGGCTCCGCCCCCGCCCCGCTCACTCGCTCAGAGACACAAGATCAGAGCTCGTTCACGTGGACCGGCTGCTTCTTAACAGTGGAAACAGTGAAAACACAGAATTTCTCTGGTCTCAGCTGCTCAGAGATCAGCGCAGCAGCTTCTTGATCAGAGCAGAAGCTGCAGGTGGTTTGTACCGAGTTTCAGTTTCTGTGTTCGCCTCCAGCCTGACCTGCTCTCACTTTTTGTTTTCACATTTAAAACTAAATATATATTTCTAAGCTATTAGGCTGGAGCTATATGTTTTTATTTATTTCAAAATAGGGTTCTTCTTATTTCATACATTTCCCACAAATATTGGGAGGAATCAAATAACCCTACAAAGTTCCGTGTTTAATTTATTTCAAATTAGGCCTACACTTGCCTGTGTATTTTCTTCTCTTCATAAGTGTTAGGTGTTTTCCTTTTTTGTAACAGGTACAAATAGCAATAAAATGTCAAGAGTTTTCTTTATTGTCGTTCCATAATTTCGTAAATGCAACAAACAATAGTTTAGTATAGTATAACTTTATATTAAACTTTATTAGCTTTGTTATTAAATATGTTTTACGGCTCCAGACACATTTTATTTGGGGGAAGAGGGGGCAAAATAAGTAAGTAAAGGTTGCCGACCCCTGCTATAGACTTATGCTGGTAGGTATATCTAATGGACAACCTAAGTACTGCAAGCTAGACTATTATGCAGTTTTAGACACAACACAGGGTCCCTGGGCCTGAGAAGAGAAGAAAAGGAGTTTAATGTGGCTACTAAATGTGACTAAAACTAGACTAAAATGTAATTCGTTTTCGTCGACTAAAACTAAGAAAGATAAAAATGACTAAATGTGACTAAAACTAATGTGCATTTTAGTCAAAAGACTAAGACTAAGACTAAATCAAAAATAGCTGCCAAAAGTAACACTGTATTATTTCAGCCAAGGACTTGTAAAGTACTTTCATAAGTAGTGTTGCTTTGTGTCTGGTTCTCACTAAGAGACTTTAGCTTAGTTGATTACTCAAATATTCTAGCCTTCAAAATGTCTTTGTGTCTGTATGTTTGTATTATTTCAGCCACTTTGGTTTAAAATAGCTTTTTGTGAATATGGCAATGCTACTACTGGTTATGTTAAAAGTTAGTTCAAACCCTCTAGCCATTCAGATTTAAGGGCTATCCATGGTCATAGTGTAAACAGAAGTGGAAATTCACTTGTGACAATGTAAAATTAAAAATCCCTACAAACCTGAAGTTACGTAAATGTAACAATCTAGATCAGTGAATTTCAACCTTTTTTGAGCCGCGGCACATTTTTTACATTTACAAAATCCTGGGGCACACCACCAACCAAAATGACACTCTATGGACTAACACAGTACATATAATACATATAGTTAATAATATAATTTCTAAATGTATTAAAAAGCACTATTTTAAATTATTTCAGCCCTTTCTTACTCTTACCTTTTAATGAGCACAAATTGAATCAGATTTATGCAACAATCTTTGATTTAACTAATCTTTATTTAACGGAGACATATTATACCCATTTTATCACAGTTGATATGGTTCCTTGGGGTCTTATTGAAATGTCTGTAACATATTTTGGTAAAATTACCACAAGGATCATTTAAAACAGGACCTTTTAACCCTGTCTAAAACAGATTGACCGGTTTTGAGTGCCAATAGTTACTCCCGCCGTTTACCCGCGCTTCATTGAATTTCGGTGTACGGACACCGCCGGACACCGCCCCACGGTCCAAGAGAAAGAAAGCCCCCACACCACTGACGCCATGAGGCACAGCGGAATAGGACCTCCCCCCCCCAAAAAAACGTTGAGGCGTGCCGCATGCCAAGTCTCCAGCGTCTTGGAGAGGAGGGCGACTGCTCCCCCAGGCGCGGCACGTGCCCAGCGGTTTAACCACAAATACCAATGATATCGGTGAAAGTCAAGTTTATTACCGATGTGCAGATGTCGGTAAACGAGGCAAATATCTGCCGCTACCGATGTTCGGCCGATACTTCGGTGCAACACTAGATATTAAATAATTTCCCACGGCACACCTGACGATCTCTCACGGCACACTAGTGTGCCGCGGCACACTGGTTGAAAATCACTGATCTAGATAGTAAATGTCCAATTGTTGCTGGTTTATAGTGACAACTGTTGCAACAGATAATGAGCGTGAATCTACAATGTTCAATTGTTAGATCGAAAAGGGCAGGGCTTACAGAAAGTCAAAAACCAGAGGGAGCCTTCCAAACTGTTCAACCAGAGCCGACCAGGAAGCATGAGGTAATCCAGAGGCCAGAGAATCAGTCCAGATCCAAAGTAAGAACGGTAAGACAAAAAATAAGCACAGGAGAGAAAAGCAGAACACTCAAACATGGGAGAGGGAACACAAGTGTTTAAATATACTGAGAAGTTATTGGTGAACACTAATGGAGGAACCCAAGCAGGTTCAATGATACCATTCCAAATCTTGGCCTCATACAGGTTATGGTGACTGGTATTTATTAAAACGTGTAGGTGCCAATCTGCAATGCACGACTTTTAGACAACTGACTGAAAATTTCGAGCAGATTCCTTCTGGTGTGTTGGCTGGATTTTCAGCTTGGTCTCCACTTGGTGCATAAAAAAAAGAAAACTTGATGAAAACACTGCAAGGCTTCTATTTTCCAACAAGGAAGCCGATCGACAAAAAAAAGAAAACAGCCAAAACAACTTATTCAGTTTGTGCTCAGCACATGTAACGCAAAATCAATATTGTCCAAACAAAGTACCGCACACACTATCACTGTTGTGCAATTATGTAAGTCACAAGCAATCATTGCCCACTGTTCCTCCGTGAACTTGAACACAAAACAAACATTGTGTGGTTATTTCTACAAATGTTTGACAGGTGGAGTTAAAACAATTGAGACAGCCCCCAAACAAATCCTTTAGAGAAACAGATGGAGCAGGAGAAGGAGAAACAGAGTCAACTCGGTCCAATACCAAGGATTCTACCCTGTTAAATACGTTTAGGAAAATTACAGTGCTGAGCAGAGTAAAAGCAACAACTGTGGAATATTGTCTAAAAATCAATACTATACAATAACCGAGCAACACATTCTACCTCTGTGAAGCCTAGGATTAGCTTCTTGTTTCTGTTTTTCTAATTTGAGATTGACATCGAGGTGCTGCTCAAAATCTATGGCAGTTTGTGAGGTTGTAATTGGTGGTGCTGCTGTACTAAATGATATCTAATTATTATTTTTGCATTTATTTTTA
Source organism: Pleuronectes platessa (assembly GCF_947347685.1). NCBI lineage: Eukaryota > Metazoa > Chordata > Actinopteri > Pleuronectiformes > Pleuronectidae > Pleuronectes > Pleuronectes platessa. The sequence goes on along the minus strand of NC_070645.1, from coordinate 3,933,648 downwards.
AAGAATACAAAGGTTAGAGCTGTTGAATATATTTGGAATGTAGTTTACTCTTCCGTACATAAACAACATTAATTGATTGCAGCAACATTTTAAGGCATCTATGTCCTGACTCTATGTTACATTGCTTGATTCCACCAAAAGCATGAAGACATCCAGTAATTTCAGAGCAACATTTGGAGAAATGAATGTCCACCTTCTTTTAGCTCTTTCAGTCCTCAACAATATATGTCTCCTTATCAATTGAATAAAACAAAGGTCAGACTCTACAACAGCTTTGTCAAACCTGTTCATCTTTATGGCTCGAAATGCTGGAGCGTAGCAAAGTGAACAAGATCACGGCCTTCCACAATGGATGCATCAGAAAAAACACACTGCATCATCTCGCTCCAAAAAGATCTCATTAAAGAATTTGAAAGAAGACTAAGATCCAGAGGGTTGTGCTAGATAGCAGACGTTGGTGCATACAATGGCTGAGGCGTGTCCTGAGAATGGATCAGAAGGGCAGACCAAAGACCAACCTGAGATGGACACCACCTGGAAAACAAGGTCAGACCAAAATAACATGGTGGTGAACTGTGACAGGCAAACTGAAGAGGGGTCTGACATGGGCAGAGGCTCGACAGGCAGCACAGGGGAGACTCAGATGGAGGCAGAGCACTGATGCCCTATTCCATTCAGGGACGAAGAGGTAGCATTTAAATGCTGTTTTCACCAATGATATGTTTGTAACTCTGTCTGTCTGCAGTTTGATACTAAAAAGGAAAAATAAACTGGATTTGTCTGAGCATTATTGTCATGATAAGAACTTTCGATTGCACCTGAAAACAATGGAAAGGGATGGATTGTGAATATATTTCCTGAAAACATAATGAACTTGAGTAACGATGTTTGCATTTAGTAGTATTCTTAATAATTATCCTATTTTCTGTCTATTTATGCCTCTACTCCATATCTGCTCATGCATGTACTGCACATGTACATGCTTCTCCATATTTACCTGACAGCATTAACTCAGTTAAAGGTTCATCATGTAGAATTTAGAGACATCTATTGGGGAAGTTGCACATTGCAGCTGAATACCCCTCACCTCACCCTCCCCTTCCAACATCAGAGAGAACCTGTGGTAGCCTTCAGTTGTTATAAAAACTCAAAATGTGTTTAGTTTGTCCGGTTTGGGCTACTGTAAAAAAAACGTTGGCCTCCGTAGAGTGAACCAGCTCCTGATGTTAACATAAAGTATTTAAATATAAAGGGCCAGGTGAAGAATAACAACAATATTTACACACGAGTGAAAATAAGACTCGAAGAGACTTCAATTGAAAAACACAAAATTTTATTTCCCTGCACAACAAGAACATGTGAGCGGTGAAAGAGAAAGTTATGTGATTTAAATGAATCAATTTTGCACTAAAACCCCATTGTGATGTCATCATGATTGAAAGAGGGTGGACAGGAAACCACCCCCTGCGTCCAAACACTGGTAGTGATGGGATGTATACTGTAGATTTGCTGAGGTTCTGAATGAGATGATGAGAGACTCAGCTGCTGTTTAGCAGGGCAATGGAAACTGGTGGTGATCGGAGAGGATGGGGGGTCCCAGCAGATCGCTAAAATAACAGCTGACAGCAAGGCACATTCTGATTGGATTACTACAACACCCACAGCCAGTTGTGTGTGTGTGTGTGTTAGACAGAGGGGGGGAGAGAGAGAGAGAATAAATGAATAAATGAGTCATCCTCCTCCTGATGGAACTTAAACTTGAATCTTCATAACAATGAGCTGACAGACAGTACTTACCCCACAGAGCTCAGGGGAGACTGCACGTCATTTGATCATTCTCTGTGGGTTTGTCACTACTAACGACATCTTTAATATTATAAACTTCTATTTGATCCATTTTTTTATATAAAAGTATCGATTGTAGCTGTAACTTTAAGTGGGCACATTCGAGTAATTTCAGTTTGCAATCACGCGGAGCATAAATGCATTTATTTTGCTGGATATCCATTGATCCATTCCAAGGCTGTATATTTGTATTTTCTTTGGACTGATAAGACCTAAGAATTTGCCAATTTCTTTGTGGTAGATTAAAAATGATTTCTAATTATTGTTGATGAAAAATAAGTAATACAATAATTAGAACGTAACATGGAGGCTCATTTTTGGGCCATATTGGAAGTGAAATGTGACATGCTCTGAGTTAATAATGTAATATAATTGGTGCCACAATGGTGGTTTGGTGCAATGAGGGCCCGAGTGCAGAAATGTACACAAAGAAATGAAAGGGCAACTGGGGACAGTTGGTGGAGCATGCAGACAATCCCACAGGTGATACACTCTTAAGGGCAGGAAGTAAAAGACAAATAGAAGAAAAAATGTAAAAAAATACATACAAGAACAATACAAGGTATCGCAGTATACCAATAAGCGTTGCTCCCTGATACGTTCTGGGCTGACACTAAAATGGAGGGAAGGTCTAAATGATCATTAATTTGCTCTGTGACTAAACACCTTGGGATATCAGGGGAACTATATGGACAGCCCCTCCATCCCACGTGCCAAGCCTTTCAAAAAATCAAAAAAATGAATAGAAAAGAAAAGCAATCACATTCACATGAACTGAATCATATCTAAAAGGCACTAATGTCTTTTATTTAAAAAAATTAAATGAGCAAAGACACTTTGACAACTACCCTGGGTTCAGTTTTTTTCTTTTATTGAATGCTTTTGAGTCATAATGGTCCCATAAAGAGTCCCTGTTCACATGCTCCCAAATACTGTCTTTTGTCTGCTTGAAGCCCATTTATTCCATTAAAATAAGTACCTGCCGGATCTTAACAGGTGCCAGTAGAAAAGGCTCCAAATGTATTAAAAAATTGTAGTGTGTCGTTAGCTCAGCCACCTGACAGTGTGTTATAGCTCACCTTGACAGACCCATGGAAAGGTCCTTCCTCTTCTGACAGATGAACTTGAAGCCTGCCCTCTGAGACTTCATTCCTTTCCACTCTTCACTTCTCTCGGCTCACTTCAATTTTTTTTTTATTTCATATTTAATCACATGTTCTCTGAAAGATCAGGCTGTCAAAATGCACCTGAAACACACAAAAAAGTGCATCTTAATTAGATAGAAAATGTGTAAGAAGGCTCAAGAGTCTGAGGCCGCGAACAACGTCAGTGTCTGTTACACCCCATTGAATGAAAGGACTGTCTAAAACATGAAACATAAAAACTCCTCAGTAAAATATGAATCATATAATGACTATAATTATTTAATGAAATAGAGGCCAATGCTAATAAAATCCTTCCTGCAGATGTGTGTAGAAAGACAGGGCAGTGACATGATGGACGTCTTTGAGTTGAGAACATCTGCAAAGGAAGTATTAAAAGACACAAAATATTCAAAGGGACTTCAGATAAAATCTGGATTTTGTCTAAAATTAGAGTTAATTATATTATGAGACTCTTCTCACAACAAAAAGGGAGGCATCAAGTCATTTCAGTGAGTTTCCCAAAACAACATCTGTTTATGTTTAAATGAAAAGCCCTCCAGCAGCCGAAATAATTAGGAAATAACGTGAGATGATTCAGGCCTGTGGAGAATTTATCTTTGGCAATCGCCGATACATTACACAAACAACTTCATCCCAACTTGCTCTGAATCTAAATGTAACCTGCCGAGATCAGGGTGTAGGTTTTGATGCCCTGTACGGCCTTGTCCAGCTCTCCTTGCAACGACCGGTTTCCTGGTACCTCCTCCAAGCTGAGACTGAGCTGGGAGACACAGCAAACCTTCTTGTAACCGCACGTATGGATGTGTCCTGGAGGAGTTGGACCACCTGTGCAACCTGATTGGGCTGCAGGTACCACCTCATGTTACCAGTAGTGATGAGGACACTAGAGAAGAATCAGTCAGGAAGGATGAGGAGAGAGCAACTGCCTGTGGCCAGCACATGTAAAACCATTTCCTTCCTGGGGGTTGTCTTGCTTTTGCCTGTTCATGGCACCTGTTGTCACTTTCATTTGCACCAAAGCTGGTGAAATGATTCACAATCACTTGTGCTTCCTAAATGGACAGATTGATTTCCTTGAAATTCAACTGATTTGACTCTGACCATTAGTTGTATGTAGGGTATCATCGTCTTAATTTGTCCTTGGCTAGCTAGTTTTGTAACATAGATGGCGGCAAGAAACATGAGAAGAGGGACAAAGTGGATGACATAAGCTTCCTAAATGGAATAAAATAATGCTTCACATTTTTTTATGTCTTTCCCTAACAGATCTGAATTCATATAGTGTGTCCAGATATGTGTGTAGTAGGTGTCTTCCCTGCAGGAAATGGCTCATAAGAGAAAATCCCCCATTCCTCCCTCCTTCCCTTTCTCCATCTTCCTCTCTCTGTCATGTTATGACCACCTTGTCCACCGTTTAACACGGGTTGGCTACCACCTTCATCCTTGAAATGAACATTACAGAGGGAATTACTGTGCAGCTGAGAGCGGTCTGACTCAGCTCTCTCCCCATACAAATGAGCTTGGATGGCCCCGGTGCTGAGGTGTACTAAAGTGCTGTCGTGCACCTTCCTCAATCTTAGGAGAGGTTTTATTATTTTATCAATATTTTATGATATAAATGCTCTTAAAAGACTTCATTGTCATCCTCTGGAGGATTAGTTGAATGTGCAGACATTTTAGGTTTAAAGGCATTCTGAATGCTGAGGCTGTCATTGATTCGTATTTGGAATTTTCAAATAACATGCAATTTTCTTTCAGGCTAGATGGCTGTGCTTTGGTATGAAAGAACAGAAAAGAGGGAAGAGAAGAAAGACATTTATATTTTCCAGCCAGCAGCTGTAACTTACATTAACGCTGCATGCATGCCAAATATGTCATTTTGAAATGATTGCAAATGTAAGCTTTCCTGGAATTATAGTGCAGCGCAGACATATTCACATGTACCTGTATGAGCCGTTCGACCATTTTTAATGTGGTGAGCAGACATGGCTCTATAACGGCGGCCGCCTTCGTCACTGCACTGATAAAAACAACAGATGAACACATAGAAGTACAGTTAAACACGTCCATTTGGTGCAGCAGATGCCCCATCACGGCTTTGATGCTGTCACAGTATAAAGCGTAAGTAATGCACATTGCAACTCTTTCCATATCATTCAGGGCTGTCACACTTGATGCCCACGGTCACATCACTCATGGTGATGAGAAGCGACTCCAGCTTTCGCCGGCGGCGGCTCCCGGCTTTCTGCTTGCTGATGACCTCTTCATCCTTTTAGAAGTGTTCCTTCTCGAGTTCCTTCTGCCACTCCATCAGAGCATAATGAGTTTTAAAAATGGATGAGAACACAAGCAATAATAAAGTTATGACCAGAATGCCGTTTACTTTTTGTTGATAAAGTGCAATGTCGAACTGCATTTTGACCACAAGTACCTGTCGCTTTTAGACCCAGAAACCTCTCAAGCAACTCAAAGGTTCCTGCAGACAAGTTCCACGGTAGACTAAAGACCAGTGGAGATTACTACAACAAGCGGTTCCACTCAGTCCAGCAAGCGGCAGTAATGCAGAGAACTATACAGCTGGGATGACGCTGTATAAATCAAGCAACAACAATAAAGCTGTTGAATGCAATTCAATGCTTGCAAGTTTGATTATAGAATCATCCCTAGAAAAGAGACCAGCACTCATAACAAAACATATTAAAAACTCCTGAAATGCTAGACTTAGACTAAGGAAACGGATTTCATGAGATATTGTGGAAATTGACCAACTGAAATAAAAACACTGGAGGCCCAAAGGTAGGTTCGTTAAGTAATACAAGTAAAAAAGAATCCCCTTGAATTTAATTTAGACCCTGGTTCCTGAGGTGGAAATGTGCAGTTCTTATAAAGGTTACTAGTTCCTATGAACTCACTCACATGTAAATATAACTACCTTTATACAACTTACAACAAGGTCTGGATCTCTAAAACAAACATATAAGCATTGTGTCATGAGACTGGGTCTGTGAGCACACATGGAAACCCCAGAAACTGAGAAGGTTATTTGACAATGATGGGTGATTATTTGTAAATAGTGTTCTCCTTTTCTTCTTGTTTGTGAGTTTATATCTCTGAAACATGAAATTAATACAAATTTGAACGCAATGAAAAATAACGCATTCAAATGTAATCATATAAGTGCAGAATACAAAAACAAAACAAAACTGCGTGCGAGGGTGCACAGCTTTTGTTCTTATACAAAAAAATTATCCCTGATAAGCCAACATTGCTGGATGTCAGAATCTGTGTAACAAAGGAGTTATTTTCTTGTTAAACCTGGCGCTGATTACCCAATATGCAACTCATCCTCTGACAGATGAGTTCAAGATTTGGGTGTGTTTAGCTAGAAGTGGCTAATGAAGCCTGCAGGTTTGGGCCTCAAGCAGAGGTGGTAAACGAGGTCTGGAAGGCTGCTTCTTTCTAACTGCACGACCCCAGATTCTGTGCAGCCTTCACCATCAACCAATGCAGGAAAACCCACATCAGTGTGAAGAAACAAGCTCTGACACACACAATCTGTTGAGTTCACATTTAAATGCAGGGTATCTTGCCGTTGCAGTGAATGAAAATGAAAAACACAAAATTAAACACAAAAAAACCAAAATATTATAATTTCCTAAACTTTTCACAGATTTTAATTATTTTCCTTTCAAATTATCCTAAATTAGGCGAGGGCTTCCCAAGCCATTTGGAGGTGACACCCATTCTGCAATCCTTAACAGCCCCCAGGCTATATATGAACAGGATCCTGTTCACGTTGAATAATTAATTCAATTAATTAATCCACTTTGTGTGGCGGGCCGGAGCTGAAGGTCAGATCAACAGAATGTCCCCACAGAAAATCAATGGATTTCTTACATTTATCAGTACATTTTTAACACAGTATGAACAGATGCTAGTCTGGCACATTTTTAAACCCAGTATCTGGCATAATCTAATTTCCTTGCTATTTGCTACTGTCTTTATCAATGTATTAGGAGGAGCCATATATTAAGTCCCTCATCCCTTTAGGCAGATCTCCATGAATTTATGTAAATATTTCAACATTTTCGCTGATTTCTCCAAAAACTAAATTACTTGTTACCAAAACTCGACATACTGTTTGTTCCTTAACATCCACCAGAGCTTTAAATGTCTTGTTATATTTCAGACAAAACAAGCAAATAAAAAAACGTATTAAAAATAAACAGAAAAATATATATATATTCAATATTTGCCATCTCGACTGACCTCTCTACAAGCACTTGGTTTAATCTACCACGTAAACAAAACCACCATATCAAAATGCCATAATGGTTGAGAAAACAACTGAACAATTTCTATGGTCTGGTAACTTCGCAAGTTCTAGTAACTCTTACAGAGGCGCAAGTTTCCATGATCAAAAGCCTCCAAGTTTGTAAGTGCAGTTCATAAACACAGAAGGATGATTACTCTTCTCAACTCAAACAGGGCTCCTTTAGTTTGAAGACTTGTGTAATGAGTACCCCCAGAGTGGTCGAATCTCAGATCATCAGGACATGACTTTTTCTAGATTTCACTCTTTGCCAGAAACAAAGTTGTTATCAAATGTACGGACGACGCATATTAAAGCTATTTATGAAATTTGAAGGATAGACCACGGTGCCCCTCTTTGAAACGAAACACAGTGAGAGGCCCTTTCCTTTTTCTCTTTGATGTGGTATTGAGAAATTGAAGCTCAAGTCTAAGCTGCTGTGTGTTTCCTCTTTAAGGAAACGCTCATGAGGATTGCGAGAGGGCAAAGTTATGGAGACTTTGGTGATCTGAGGGAGCCGGGCTCACTCACACAGACATCAAGCTTCAATGAGAACTGAGTGAGTGTTTGCTGTGCTCTGTGGATTCTGCCCACTATTCGGATTATTTTTTATTTATTGAGTATTCAAATGGAACAAAAATAAGAGAAACCCTGTGTTTCAGAGCGCATATGGTCAGAGCTCGGCATGTAATCACTCAATTATATTTTTCTGCATTTATGTATGTGGGAAATAATTACATTCCGCATACTGTGTTGCTTTGAATGAAAAATAAAACTGAAAATGCTTTCATAAGAAAAATATTCCATCAATGCACTTTCTGTGATCAGTGTTATGGCAGATACACAAATCTGTATTGGAATTGAAAAAAAAAAAAGAAATCTTAAACATTAGCCCACATCTGCCTTTAGGTTATGTTGCTGACACCTGAGGGCTGCTTCAGATTATTTTGAGATGTCTTGAGGCAATTTCTCTCTTCATACATGCAGGTTCGAATGATGGTTCCTGGGTCGTCAATCATCAATCAAGGTGCAACATCCACTGACCTTTATCCTGAAGAGAGAAACTGGAGGCGAAATTTTTTTAGAAAATTCAGAGAGAGACACATGTGAGGGATCCCTCTCCCAGGACGGACAGAAGTGCAATAGATGCTGAACACATCAACAAAATTCCAGTATTTGCAACATTGATTATAAGAGTAGGTTTTTAACTTAATGGAAAGGTGTGTCAACGTTTAAAGTGTTTATACATTATAAATTGTTTGATAGAGATCAAGGGATCTGCCATGACAAATGAATCGAGGAGTTATTGGCAGTAATGGTAGAATATGTGAGTAGGCATATTGTATATCAAGCAGTCTTGTTCATCATAGTGATACTGCATATCAACCAAAGGTGCCAAAGGTTGCACAAATTGTTTTTGTGCTATATGGGAGATATTCACCATTTACAACATGGGCCACTTTTGGTACACATCCAGATTAAACCATGCCTAAATAGCCCAACATAGGTTTTGGGATATATGCACCTCATTTTCCATTTCACAAACAAGCCACTTCAGGCTCAGATAAATTTGGTTTGGGGCCGCAAGAAGGCCGAAAGGGCAGCATCCTTGTTCAAGTGGCTAACATCTGAATACTTACAAACTGGATATATGTAGCATGGGTATATAGGATAAACCCATGTGTTTATCAGGCCCAAATGTGACACATTCTGCCCCAAATGCAAGCTGGGGTTCCAAATTCAAGAAGGCTGGAGACTCATCCATGTTATTTGGTGGAATGCTGAAGGTGCAGCTCTCTGCTCATTGCAGATGAATTTCATGGAGGATGGCACAAATAATAAGAAGAGGCATTTTAGCAGAGGTCAATTAAATATTTAGCTGGTATTACTGAGGTCAAGCAATTTGCTTCCATTTTTTCAGGGAATCCATAACCAGGATTTACAAGAGCCCCAGTGAAGGTTGTATGAAAGATGGACTTGCACGTGCAGTAAGGGAGAATGTATCATCAGACATCCTTCATCATTTACAGAATGTGGCCCACATGGGAAAAGGCGGGGTCAGGTCAGCTGACTATAAATGAGTGACTGTCTTACTATATAATAAGATAGTGAGTACATGCAGATTGTGACCTGCATGAAAACTTGCATGAAAACATAATTGCACAATTCTATTTTCTTAACTACAAATTTCTTAATATTTTCACAGTATAACATACAGCGAAAAAATTTCTTTGACCGTAGTTTCAATGTCTTTATCTCCTCAATATGTCACAAACATAAATGTACCATGTCAAAGTAAATGCACTCTAACGTCTCTGTTGACGGAATCTTTTCATTTGTTTCAACAAGGTTTTTATTGTTATTGCAGGACCAGAGGATGTACAGCTTCATACTGTAGGGTCCTTGTATCTGCTTGAGTTCATAAGCTACTTTTATTAGAGGGAATAATGAGACATCGCAGGTGAAGGGCAGATAGGGTATTTCTGTGGCGCACTCTCTGTCTCTCTCTCTCTCTTGCATTTGATGGTTTTAGTTATGTATGATAGTAAACTGAGCGTTGGATGTTATTTGGTCGGAAATGGCAATAAATGCATCCCCACCCTCTTGGGCCTTGGATGGTTCAGCGGGTGGATGGTCTGAGATGCTAGTGGTAGGAGCAGTGTGGCATTTCATGTCGTTCATGTGTGACCTTAATTTTTCCCACTAGTTGACTGTCCATACAGCGGGAGGCTGGTTCACATCAGGACAGGTGTTGAGTCCTACTCAGTCAGTCCCTCCTCTAACACCTCGCAGGCTCGGTCTCCCTCACTACACACTCCGTCCCCCCCTCTCTAATCCCACAAAAAGT